>NC_084859.1:16358497-16595719 GCF_951802175.1 Populus nigra
AGGGTAAAAAAGGTTATTTAGACAAATTTGCAAACCACACTAATCTAAAAAATAAAATAAAAATAAATTATAAATTTTTTTTAATCATCTCAATATTAAAAAAAAATCAATAAAAACAGTTTTAAAAAATCATAATAAAAAAATTAAACAAAAAAAATCATGTATTCAAAAATACATAAAAAAAAGTCAATGTGGAGAAAACTACAATAATCTACTTTGTTCTATAAAAAAAAAACTACAATATTTTTCCACGTAATTGAGTTTTGTCAACAACAATAATAATTAATGTGATGTGATTATTAACAATTAGGTGAACTATCTGCCGAATATCATCAACCTCCAGCCAACTACCCTGTCCTTTCCTCTTCATTTATCTATACCCCAACGCCTCTTATATCCTTCATCATTCGAAACTCTAAAACGCACAGCCAATTCCTGATAAAAATGGCAGGCTTGATCAGGTCGAAAGAAGATGAACGTGCAGGAGCAGAAATTGTGCATGGTCATGAAGAGTGTCATCGCCACTCCATAGAGCTTCTTGAAGAGCTAGGATTCCCTAAAGGTGTCCTCCCTCTGAAAGATCTTGAAGAGTGTGGGAGGGTTAAAGAAACCGGGTTTGTGTGGATGAAACAAAAGGCTCCTTATGAGCACTTCTTTGTCGGATCCAACACAAAAGTAAGTTATGCCACAGAGGTGACTGCTTATGTAGAGAAGTTCAAGATGAAGAAAATGACCGGGATTAAGAGCAAGCAGATGTTCTTATGGGTACCAATATCTGAAATGAGCATCGAAGATCCTTCGAGCAAGAAAATTCTCTTCAAGACTCCAATGGGGATTGGCAAGTCTTTCCCTGTCTCTGCTTTCATGACTGACGAGGAGAAGCAGGAGCAGCAGGAAAAGCTGGAGGAAGTCCATGAATGAAATCTAGTCCATCAATTCTTTTAACTGCTGTAGTCTTTCATTATGTTCATCAATAAACACGCTGCTGTTCAAGTTTCCATGATTTTTTTTCATGTCGTTTCTTACCTCAAGAAAAAAAATCGTATTGTGCGATCTCAGTTATTTTTTTTCATGTCGTTTTAATCAATCCTTTAATTTAATTCAGGGATTGATGAACTTCAGACCAGGCTGGGTTTTTCACGGCTGCGCCTTGGGTTATTGATTGATTAGGTTAAACAACTAGTTGGCAAGGTACGTAACGGGATGACACCATGAGCTTTCTTACAAAAACAAGTCTTAGAATATAGGACCTTTGATATCTAAGTTAATAAACATAGGAAGACAATACTACACGAGAGCAGAAGGTGTGAGAGAAAGAGCACGAGGTGTGAGGAGATGGTCAAGTGATCACGGTATGAGGAGGTGCTTACGGTGTTAAGAAGTTGTGGCCAAGTGGTGTTAACTAGAAAGTGATGGTGATAAGAGGCAGTAATGATCACGAAGTGGTAGTGATCATAACGTGGTGAACAACAGTAGGCGGTGGTGATCGGGAGGTAGCACTGACAAGAGGTGGTAGTTATCATGAAATGAAAGTGACCAGAAGGTGGTAATAACCATGAGGTGGTGACTAGGAGAGCGAGGTGGCGAATGAACTTGAGAATGTTCTTGAATGGTTTTAATCTAAACTGTTCAGACCCAAAATATTAATATTTATAAACCTTGGCTATATAATAGACTTATCAGCTCGCTGAGATTAGTATAATGATGGAAAGTTGCCTTATAATTAATAATAAGTAGAGAAAAATGAGTTGTAGGTCATTGTTTCATTGGTAGAGAAGTTAATGTTTGTTTTTGATCATGGTGGCTCGTTATGCTATTAATGGAGAGGTTTGTGGCTAATAAGTGCTATTTTATGGCAAGAAAAGATTGGTATCATACTAAGGAGCAAGTTGAGAAGAGTGAGCTTGTTAGTTTGTATTGTGATGTATGCTGGTTGCTACTGGGTCAACATGGCGGACAACCAGTTTAGGCTCAGTCAGAGTATCTTTAACGAGTGTGCTAAATTAAAAGCTAAATATTATAAAATATTATTTAACCTTTTTATATTTATTTTAAATATTTTGAAGGAAATGTTAAATAAAATTTTAAAATGCCTTTTCTCTCCGACAAATATTATTTCAGGGACACGAAAAAATAAATAAATTAAATATAATTATGTTAAAAATAATAATAACATCACACTTATTAAGAAAAAATAATACATTTGTTTTATTCACTTCAATATAACTGGTTTTTTAAATAGCTTTTTCTTATTAAAATATATATCATAAAATGTTATATTTATATTATTTAAAATATTATTTTATCAATTTAATTCTTTAAAATAATATTTTTTTTAGAGATGCTTTCATAGACCAAATGGTTCAGGAAATTGTCCGGTGTAAAGATGTTAGGCAATTTGAACCTAACCTAAACAATTTTTTTTAAAAAAATTTAATGCACCATTTTTTGTACCTAATTCTTTAAACTTTTATGGTTGAAAAACTTATACCCTATAAGTATAGGGAGACAAAATTATACATGTTGTGTTATCTTCACATGGCTTGTGTTGACAAGCATGGAAGAGAGATAAGAGTTCAATTAATTCGTTTGTTTCTCTTAGAGTGGAGAATTAATATTATTACCTAGAAAATGAAAATATTTTGTGATTATGAAAGTAGGTTCTAAGTGTAACGCCCCAAGTTTTTTAATGCACTTTGCATATTTCTAATAACTGTGTGCATGCAAATGGGTTTTTTTTTTTTTCATTGGTAGCTTTCCTTGTTCAAAATTATTTCCAGCAATCACACTGAAAGCCTCGGATTTCCAGCATTCAAATCCCAAAAATTTCAGCCTTGTTTTCCCTTTAAAAACTTGCAGAACAGGAGACAACATGGGTGCACGAGGAGGGGGAGCTCTCGACTAAAACTCACAAGTTGAAAACATTTGGTTAAGTTAAATTCATAAATTAGATTGTTGACTCCGTAAATTTTTGGTTTTTTCTAAAATATTTTTTATTTGACTAAATAAACACATAATATAATGATTAAATAAATAATAATAATCAAAGAAAAAAAAAACTAAAACATAAAAAATACAGTTTTATAAAACAATATGAATTACTATTGTATTCTACATTTTTTATGAGTATTATCCCTAAACCCTTTAGTTTTTACTAGTTATTTAAATTTTAACTCATGCTTTGCCATGGGCACGGGGCAAATATTTTTTTTTCCAATAAAAAATTTAAACATGCAAACTTTTTTGATATGTTTTTTTACATAAAAATATTAAATATAAATAAAAAATCTTATGCACCCATCTAATTAAAAAAAAATCAAGATATTTAATCTCACAACACGAGTCATTTACTTGGATGTATTCAATGATATTGTTTATCAAAATTATTTTTTTTTTATTTAATCATATGATATTAAAAATAAATATACACATGAAATTGATTAAATAAAATCAAAGGAAAAGAATATCACGCAAGATTACACCTATTAGAAATACTATCCGAAAATAAATTTTTTTATTTTTAAAAATAAAGTTCATTTATATAAAACATTAAAAAAATATAGATGAGTTAGAATACTCTCTTCAAAAATCAAATATATATACAATAATTAAAAAACTACCATTATTTAACAGAAGCTAAATACAAAAAAATCAGAGAAAAAGAGTATTAATTTGAATATAAATTAAAAAATTATTTAACGGAACATCTATAAAAAAAATATCAATTTTTTAAAGGCAAAATTATAGAAAAGCAAACAAAAAAATAGAAAGAGGTTAGACGCCCCTAGGTCTTGTACATTGCCTACTTAGAAAGAGCTCGTGTGAGGAACTTATTTTTTTAAAATGCAATTAGGATAAATAACATATTGTTCACCTTAATATTTTTTGAAAAAAATTTCCATACGGTGCATTATCTGGCTTTCCTCAAATTCTAGCTATCAAAATCGGGGTCTTTGATTTTTTAATCTAGAAACCCATTTTTAACCTAAAAGACCCTAAAAACCTTAATATATAGTAAATGGTCTTAAACAACCTAAAAAACCGCATAAAAACACAAAATCAACCCGAAATAAAAAAATTTCCTGATCTTAAATAAGTTTTTTAGATATTTTTTAGGTGAAAAAACCTAAGTGAAACTCCTTTCACCAAATAAAATTCGTTGACATTAAGATCAATAATTTTAGTTGCTAAAATAAGTGTCAAAATTGATCCTTTTTTTTACCACTAAGATTCAATGGCCTCTTTCTCTTATCTCTTTCTGAAACTAAAAAATAAGTTTTTATACCAAAATTAAATTGCGAAAAACATTAAAAGACCAAATGAGTATGATTTGGGAAGTTTAAGAACTAAATTGAACATTTTATAAGAACTTTGAACCCCATCTATTTTCAGTGTCTTTTTCATATTGGTCCATCTTCTTTTAATCTTGTCTTTGTTCAACAAAGTTGAATTAATTGTACTTTATCTTGGCCTCAAAAAGATCTAATTGTAAAAAAAAAGAATTTGAAAATCAAAATAAAAATAAAAATTATGAATAACTAATTCATAGTAAAATATGAAACGGTGAACAATATTTTTATATATATATATATATATATATAATTCTCATACCTTTTAGTGTTTTTTATAATCATCTTTGTAATGTAATTATAATTAATTATTTGATAATAAAAATAGATAATAGTAAAATTTAACACCAACTAAATACTAATATTTTTTTTAAACTATAATTAACATCGTACAAAACAAAATAAATTATAATACTTCCTAAACCAAAACTGAACAGATGAAAATACTTATTTCTTTTTTTTTAAAAAAAAACTCTTGCATTATAACATTAAAAAGGGGTAAACTTTGAAAATTGATTATATATATTTTCCCCACCTATAATCTCAACCAATCAATTTGAATATTCTGTTCCATCCAATGACACCTACTCCTTTGTATCGCACATGATACCGTCCACCCTTCAACAAGCTCCCATTTAACCACCAAAATGGCCAAACTCTCTTTAACCCCCATATCCACACTCATCTCCCCAGTCCGCCGCCACCGTCCACCGCACTCCTCCCTCCAAACCACCGCCACCGCCGCCACCGCCGCCACCACCACCACCAACAACATGCCTGACCAACACACTCCCCACCCTTCCCTCGAGATAATCGGTGGCGCACGTGACCTCTTTCTCCCAGCCTTCAATTCCTTGCACCGTCCTTACACTCCTTTCCCTCTTCTCGGCAATAACCGTCACGTCGAAACCATTTTTGCTTCATTCTTTCGTGCCACCCCTGATGCCAGGCTTAAACGTGAGTGCCTCCGTACAAAAGATGATGGTGCTGTCGCTCTTGATTGGGTCTCCGGTGACCACCAAATCTTGCCACCAAATTCTCCTGTTCTCATTTTACTGGTCTGTATGAATTTATTATAAAGCTTCTTAAACTATGTTTTTAATTTTTCTGTGGATAAATTTTCTGGATAGATTCTGTTTATGTATACTAGCAGTTGTCTTGTTTAGCTTATAATTGATAACGAGGTGAGAAGTTCGTGATTTCTTTTCTGACCTTTTGATATAATCATCAAAACCATCTGAAAACATTCGAACAAAAAGCTGAAAAGTCACATTAAAAACCACTTTGAAATGCAGTTCAAAAACATTACCAAACACAATCCTAGTTTATTCAAAGACACCGAGAAATTAATGCAATGACAATTTCCGAACAGATGTTTCAAACATTGTCAACCGGTACCTTTTCAGCAGTCTTACTAAAAATACTGATAAAGGCACCGACTAGAGCAATCAAATTTGTTTGTTTTTGTTGGTATGACTCTGTCATTTGGTGACTATCTCGGAACAAAAAAAAAAGATATAGAAGAGAAAGAAGGGACATGTCTGCGTGTCTTTCTGTTTAAAAACACATAAATTCACCCCAAAATTGTCTCAAGCACGGATTTATTTTTATGTCTTTGTCTCTGTCCCTCCACCCAAAACACATCTCTTTTGCATCTTTCTTTTCTGTTATCGGGATATTAACCAGACGCAACCTAAGTCTACGTAGTGGGGGCGTTATGCACGTTATAGATTGGAAGCAAAAGGAAATAAAGGTTTTTATATATATATATATATATATTAAGAGAGTTGTTTGGATTTGGTTATAATGCAGCCAGGATTAACAGGAGGGAGTGGGGATTCATATGTAAGGCATATGTTAATTAAAGCAAGAAATAAAGGATGGCGTGTTGTTGTTTTTAATAGCAGAGGATGTGGAAACAGCCCTGTCACTACTCCTCAGGTACAATTCTATGTGATTATTGTATTAAGGAGGAGTTGGTTTCAGTATGTGATCATTTTTACCAAGTAAAGGACTGATGATGCAGTTCTATTCGGCTTCGTTTATAGGAGATATGCATGAAGTGGTGGCACATGTTGGGGCTAGATATCCAAATGCTAATTTGTATGCTGTTGGGTGGTCTCTTGGTGCCAACATTCTTGTCAATTATTTGGCTCAGGTAAGTATCATTGCTTGTTGCTTTATTTAGTTTAACAACTTCACTGGAAATGTTAATTTAGTTTTTAAAATATCTGTGCGCGCGATAATTTTTAGTTCTTGCTAGAGAATATGGTGATGCATATTGTTATAGTATTTACATATTTTCTGCTCATTCCAACCAATCGACACCTTCCAAGTCCATGGAACATTTATGGAAAAGATGCTGTAATCCTCTTCTAACTCAGAAAAAAAACTGTTAAAGTTGAAGGTTTTAGTATAAGGTATGAAAAGTATTTGACTTGAGATAGCCATCAAGAACTGGAATGTTGAGATTATTACTTTTGATGTAGATGTGGAAACATAGGAACCAATGTGAAATGGGTGCATCCATTGGAAGTTGGAGAGGGCATTTATTGAGTACAAGTGATGCTTGAGATGGTTTGGCCATATCCAACATAGATCCATGGACACATTCAATGAAGGAAACAGAACTATTGGAGCTGATTCCAACTAGTTTGAGATTGGAGTTTAGTTGAGTTGTGATGGGTTACTTTAGGCATTATCGGGGCGTCGAGGTCGAGTTCAGTTTAAACTTTAAAGTACTTCATTTTTCTGTGTGCTGAATATTTTTTCTGTTACATTGAATTATGAAATATAAATTTACTGTATGTTGATGATGTATTCATAAGGAACGGCTATTTTATTTTAGCTTCCTTTTCCTCTTCCATATTCTTGCACTACTGCATTTATTTATTTATTTTATTTTTCATTGTTTATTACTTGCAGGAACCTCAAACAATAACCGGGGCTGTATCATTGTGTAATCCTTTCAATTTGGTCATTGCAGATGAGGACTTCCGTAAGGGCTTTAATGTTGTTTATGACAAAGCTCTCACAAATGCTCTGCGTAAAATTCTTAAGAAGTAATTCTGCAATAAAGTTCTTCCATCTCACAGCCAATATTTCTTCTTAGAGATGATATCATAATCTCCTTTTTGTGCAGTCATGCTATTCTCTTTGAAGATATGGGTGGTGAATATAATATACCTTTGGCTGCCAATGCCAAGTCTGTCAGGGAGTTTGATGAAGGACTAACCCGAGGTAGATGCTCCTCGTAGAAGCAATTCCTCCTTTTCTTTTATGATGGTTGTGTTGGAGGTTATTATGGTATGCCATCAGCTCACACAACTTTTAACTTCACTGGGCAGTTTCATTTGGTTTCAAGTCGGTGGATGACTACTACTCTAATTCATGCAGTTCAGATTCCATAAAACATGTTCGCACACCTTTGCTTTGCATCCAGGTATGCATCTGTGCCAATTTTGCAGATTACATGAACATCTTGTCTGATACTGTGCTGTAGAGAATTAATTGGGCATTGAACTTTTGGTCATATTTTGTTGCTGAAGCTGTGGTCGAGCTACATTGATATGTGATATTTTTGGAACTTCTGTCTTGTCTTGTCTATACCAACTAGGCTCCTTGTATGACTGCTTATTTAGTTCTGGGTGAAGGATTTACTGGGAGCGTGGATGTTTCTCTAACATATACTCACAATCTTACTTACCTGAAGCAATTGAGGACTTGACTTTTGGTTGTTTTTATTCACTATAAGGAGCTAAAAGCATTGTAATTCCCATGATACATCGAAGATTTTTTAGGAAAATAGATTTGCATGCATTGAATTGCGTTCCTTCTTTGATACTTGGATTTCAGAAAGTTGTGAAATTGTATTCAGATTTGGCTCAGCTTTGGATTTACTTGTAATTAATTTGCAGGCTGCCAATGATTGTGATCCTTCTTTGATACTTGGATTTCAGAAAGTTGTGAAATTGTATTCAGATTTGGCTCAGATTTGGATTTACTTGTAATTGATTTGCAGGCCGCCAATGATCCAATTGCTCCAGCCCGGGGAATTCCTTTTGAAGATATCAAGGTATGCAGGGCTCTGTCCCTAGAAGTCATGTAGTGCTCTTACCCCCCTATCTTGTATCTTTCTATATCCTTGCCTTTCTGGATAGCTATTTGTGCCATTTTTTACTTCTGCATAACCAGGTAAGGTACTCTGGTTCTACTAAATACTTTTAGCTTCATCAAGAGTCACAATTGTTAGCACACTATAATAAATTCATTATTTCTGCATGTGTTCTTTACCTGATCCAGTGATATTCTTCAATGGTCACCCCTTGTCTTCATCCACCATTTTTCATCTTTGTTAATTGTTTTATATGCCATTTTAAAATTAGAAGTCATGATACCTAAAATAACCATGGTTTGATTTTCTTCATCTTGACGTTCCTTCCCAAATGGTTTATCCTTTTCTTAGTAAGTATACAAAGGCCATTTTTAGATGGGAATTTTTTTTAGGTTGGGAATAATGTTGATCCTTCCTACATCTATAAAAATTTAAATTTGGTCCAGAATAAATTTTAGTAGTATTTTTAAGCAAGTTATCAAATATCCTGTCTGAATTGTTTGACTTGAAATGCTTTAGGAACTCTCTCGTTGGTCCTCAAGTTTCGAAGTTTACTAAAAATAGCCAGCATGTGGCATGCCCCATCTTTGCTGATTTTGGGTATTTTTGCTTATTAACACCATTTGAAAAAAATATTAGCGGAGTAACGCAAGTATAAAAAGTTTTGGTGAAATAACACAGTTTGTTACATGTCGTATACATGTATCAATGCTATTTCCTCAAAACTTTATTTCGTCAAAACTTTTTCAAACTGTGTTACTTTGCCAAAACATTTTTAAAAAGTGTTAATTTTTTTCTTAAAAAAATTCTTTAAAAAGATGCATGGTGCTAATTTTAGTGGTACAGGGCAGCTCAGGATTTTCTACCATAGTCTGCATTCACTTTCTACAACAATGTCATTGAACCATAAACCGCCCAATTGATCACCACCAGGGCAAACCTAAATGTTCTTTGATTCGTTGTGCATCCAATCATTTTGTCCGTCCACTTTTAAACAAGTACATGGCTTGCTGTCACAGGAAAATCCAAATTGTTTGCTCATCGTGACACCCAAAGGTGGCCATCTAGGGTGGATTGCTGGTAGTGAAGCTCCACTTGGGGCTCCTTGGACTGATACAATAGTGATGGATTTCCTAGAATATCTACAAAGTGGTGCATGTAAAGCCTCGGCATCGCATAGCGGCACAGAAGGCGTGCAACACTCTACCGAGGCCATGCATCACCTAAAAGTATAGCCCAGCAAACAGGACACATCCATGCTATCCAACAGTTGGTATTTGTTGGCTATGGAACCATTTTCAGTATACAATTGGAAATATAAAAATTCGATTATTTGAACTTTCTGATATCTCAGAATGTTGCATTCTCAGATCATGAATCTGTGATATTTATATACCTCCTAAAAATGACAATTAAATTTTATCACATCTCTTGTGTTTCTTTAATGTCATCTCCACATTTCTTTTTCTTCGGTTAATGAGGAAATTTCCTGTCATTAGAGTAAATCATCACTTGCACAGAACAAACTCACTGAGCTGCTATTCACCTTCATCAAAGAGACCTAACAATAAATTGGAAATCGGTTCAGATTTTTGTTGTCTCCACTCACTATTAGATGTTCAATTCAAGTCTCAGATTTCTGTGGCACTCTAAGCTACAAGCCCACAAAAGCTGTTTTGCATCTTATCCTTTGCCTTTCATAATGCAGGAACTACTCTGTGCTATTGTCATCGATCTTGCTCATGACCTTGCTTGGGAGCAATAGCTTCTTGTTTAAGAATTTAAATTGTCTCCAGTTTTTTTTTTTTTGAAAACCACATTTTAATCCTTCCAACTCTAAGTTTGTTGCTAAACTTGAAATGATTAGTAAGTTAGTTCTCTTCACCGATAGCGTTTGCATAAATAAATAAGCAGTGAGCACACATATAAATAAACAAAAGTTAAAATTACAAACGAGGATTATGAGTGTTTTAAGGAATGCTGAGATTGTTCTAAATAAATAAATATGGAGTGAGTAGATAGATAAATAAATAAACAAAAACAAAAAATATTGTCTTGCCATATGCCAGCGGGATCGAATGGAGGTTTTATAAAAATTCACTTGATGTATAGATATAGTAATACAGCTAACTGCCACAGACATTCTCACCAATGCTGGTGAAATGCCAGCAAGTGCCTACATTGTCTACATTCACTATACTAAAACAAGTCTAAATTCAATATCTTATAGCCACATTAACTTATAACCTCATCACAATTTACCAATATTTTCTTTCCTTTTCTTTTTTTTATGGTATAATTTAACAATATATTCAATAAAATTCCACACACATTTAACCCCCCCCTCTCTCTTATATATAGCAGCATAAATCCTCTTCCTCGCCAACCCATCTCTGCATATCTCTTTCTTCTTGATTTCTTTAGTGGTGTTGGCATGGCTGAAACCAAGAACCAACAAGGCTTTGTTTTTGCTGGCAAGAAAAGATCATCAACAGGGCAAGATGGTGATGATGATTGTATTGTTGCCAATAAGAAAGCAACGTTATCTACAGGCATGCCTTCCACGCAGGAGGATCCAGCCGCAGCATTAGCTACCTCAAGGCATGAATTTGGTGAACATGGTGGTGTTAACATGTCCACTGAGGCCTCTGCCACCTTCACTGTCATGGAGCCCGAAACCATGCGCCGTATGTTTTCCAGCGAGCTTGGTCCTGACCGTGACTTCTTCATATACAGCCGACACTTTAATCCCACCGTTTTAAATCTTGGCCGTCAGATGGCTGCTCTTGAAGGCACTGAGGCTGCCTATTGTACAGCTAGTGGCAAATTAAATTTTACGATTTAAGAATAGCGCTTTTCTTTTTGGTTCACAGTCGGCCAGCTTATGCATGATCTGACGTATATTTCTAGTAAGATATCTTGCCTGTTTATGATTCCTATTGATAATATGCTATAAATGGTCATACCTTTCAAGATTTGCATGTCCTAATTGCACAAATTGTCTTAATTACGTCACTTGAGAAGGCATATAAATTAATGTGTAATATACTGGTATATAAATTCATGAACTTATAATGGTTTAATTTTGGACAGGTACGTCTGCCATATCATCAGTGTTGCTACAACTTTGCTGTAGTGGAGGACGCATGGTGGCATCAAGGACTCTCTATGGAGGGATCCATGCATTACTCACCCATTCTTACCAAGGGCGTGTAACGTAACGACAACATTTGTGGACATCAATGATTACGAGATGGTGAAAAATGCAATAGTTGAAGAACAGACGAAAGTTTTGTGTTTTGAGTCCATGTCTAACCCAACTTTGATGGTTGCTAACATCCCTGAACTGAATAGAATAGCCCATGATAAAGGGGTCGCGGTTGTTGTGGACAACACTTTTGCTCCAATGGTTCTGTCCCCAGCTAGACTTGGAGGTGATGTGGTTGTGCATAGCATCTCCAGGTTTATTAGCGGCGGAGCTGATATCATTGCAGGTACTTTGAAAAACTGACTCTTCCCAATTCCAGAATTAAGAGTCCAACTTTCATAATTAATGTATTTCCATATTTGGCAGCCTAACAAAGATGATTTGTCGCAGTCCAACGCGAAAGGCGTTTGATGAGCAATGCCATGCTTGTTTTTTAGGTGAAGATGCTGTGTAATTTGGCTAATTTACTTGCCATAAATGGGAGAAAAGGTCTTTAACTTGTGGCAATGGAATTTAAAAAGTGTACCGTTGAGTGGCAATTCTTCTTTTCATAACAAGGAATGCGAATCAAAATTTGAGGGGATTTTTTTAGGCTTACAAAAATCTCTTTTAAATAAAAAAGATATAATTTACCGAAGTAATGGAATCTTTCCTCTCGTGAAAGATGAGCATGCCAACTTCACCAATTATTCATACCATACATTTTTCTTAATATTTTTTATGGTTTTGTTTTTGACATTTCAATAAGATATTTGAGTTTGATATTTCCTTCTGTTTCTCATGTGATTGTTTGTGTGATGTGTCCCTTATCTTGTTTCTTTGCGGATCGGATTTTTCTCCTCTCTTCTGTTTCGAAAACAAAAGAGGTTTTGGAGGGCTATGAGGGGCAGGCTACCGATGGTCCACATGCTAGTGGGTTTAGCACACGGTAGACACGACTGATTCCAACAATAGCCATATTCTGGTGTATTCCAAAACTTAAAACAAGAATTATTGCTAATGCATCAATGGAATATCCTCAGGTGCTGTCTGTGGTCCAGCCAAACTCGTGAATTCAATAATGGATCTTCAGCAAGGAGCCTAATGAATGCCAAGGTTGCCTTTGAATTGTCAGAGAGGATTCCTCATGCTTTGCTCTGGTAGTAGCACTAGTAGTGAAAGGAACAGGCACTTGCTGGCATTTCACCAGGATTGGTGAGAATGTCTGTGGGATTCATTGGAACTTTGGCCCAGAAATGGAGCCAATTTGAGAAGGCTTTTTCAGAAATGCAAGATTCAGGGTTACACAAATTAAAATTCAGTGTTTGATGACATTCATTTGTTAGTTGTAAGGCTAATATATCAATATAGTAATAATCTGTCCTGGATATAAGAGTATGGGACCAAGCACAGGCATCGAACAGAGGATGGTGAACTAGGAGGAGGTACTAAATAACTAGAGGCTGTCGATTTTCTATAGATTATAGGTTTTAATTTGGAGCAAAAAAGCTTGCATTATCTCCGAAGAATAAAAGGAATCCACTAAGATTTAGTTGTTGGTACCAGATGGAGACATGCACAAGCAGGTGTCATATAAACATCTACATCTACACATTGTACAAGCATCTCCCCAAAAAAATAAGTTTCGTAAGAAAATCTTAGCTCAATCTTGAAAACAGAAACGTACACAGACAAATCTGTATGTGATTGAACATTGAAGCAAACCAATAAGACATGGGGTGGTCAAGCTAGATGTTTGGATTCTTCATGTAGTTCATAGGCAGAGGACTTGTTCATATTAGGACTGACAAATACTGATAGAGGCTTGACAACATAAGTTACAGATACAGTGGAACATAACTAGAGCACACCTTTGTTTTGGGCCAACTATGGTCGGAGTTCCTCCCATGTAATGGAACTTTCACCGAGCAGTATCAATGTCCTTCAGCCCACCTGTTTTCACGTGCTATCAGCTACGTGTTTATGAGATGTGATTCTCTTATTTAAGGTGATCAGGAGGGTCCAGAAAAGGATCTCAAGACAAAAGATAGCTAGTGTTTGTTTATAGATATCAAGATCATATTGTTGGACCATGTAAAGCCAAGAAAAAATCAGTCTTTTCTTTCGAGTAGGATATGGAAATTAATTTTATTAATACTATTTTGTTGGGTAGATAATTAGAATGTCATTTCAAGGATTTGAAACGGAACATTTAATTTGTGTGGTGTAAAAGAGTGAATATATATGGGAGAAAAAAAATTTTCAATTTTTTTATATTAAAAAACACTTAAAAAAATCATTTACACAACAATATATTCATTTCTAATATTAAATCAGCCTTCAAAGATAAAAAACAAAAAATTAACCAAAAAAAAAAAAAATTAAGCCTCGATTTACTTTTTTCCTACCACATGAGTGATCAAAAACTTTTTAATTATACTTTTCTTATTCAATAAAATCTATTAACACTAAAATTAGTTTTTTTATTGCTAAAATGCAACTAACTATAACTTTCTTTATTTTTTCTTGAACTTGAAAGATTGAAATGTGAACAACATAAAATTTTGGATCAAAATTAAAATTTTAAAACTAAAAAAAACTAAAAAAGAAGTCTATGAAAAATATGTGGACTAATATGTATTTTTTCATGAGAATTTGAGATTGTCTAAGTAGTTTTTTCTGGTTGTTAAATTTTTTTTTTTTGAATCATGTTTTCATAATATAAATTTAAAATGTATCTAAATAAATTTACCCTTAATCAAGTTTTGAAATATGGTAAAAACCTTAAATTCTCAAGAAAAGAGAAGAAACACTCAACTCATGAAAAACTACAAACAACACTTGCAAGATGCAATTGAAAAAAAAGTTTGGTGATTGAAATAAAAAATTCATTATTGAAATGCACAATTAATTGTAAAAGAGTTCGAGTGGCGCCCAAAATAAAACCATATATATATATATATATATAAAATTGTAACATGGGCACTTGTAGAAAGGAGATAAAAAAAAAAAAAACTAATCAGCATGTAATAAAAATAGTTTTTTTTAAGGTAAATGAGGGGCCCAAGGCCCACAAAAACAATCAAATGCCACTGAAAATGATACCCAGCAATGTCATAAAACATAATAATATAGTAAAACAAATGTGAAAACATGTAGTTATGATAACTAGAACCATGATTTGTTCAATTATTTGGACTGAGGAAAAATGGGCTCTACCATGTGTGTTTTGACCTTTTAGAGGTTGACACATACACTCACTTAATTACGGTTCATGATTTTGATTGCAAGGGGATGCATGTAGGCTAGTAAGTGATTTTATTTAATTATTATTTATGATTTGCTTTTGTTTTAATGATTATTGGAGACATGATCATTATCATAACAAGATATCTTGCATTCAAAGGATTGCACTTAATCTAGTATGTTGTTGATATTATAAATACACTAATTAATGATTAATCATGAAGAAAAAAACCTATAACAAGAAAAAAAACAAACAAATTCCCATAAAAGATAAAGAAAGAGGGATTTTAAAAAAATAATTAGCACAGTAATTAACATAAATTGGCAGAATAACACCATTTAAAAAAAATAATAAAATAACATATTTTTAGTTTCTCATACTTTAAAAAAACAACAACTTGTATAACATCTCCCGCTCCACAAACCACATGTAATTAAATTATGCACAAGTCACTTGTTTTAGTTTCTCTCCATTTTCTTGGGAAATAAAATAGAGAGAAAAATTTAGCCACGAGCACACTGTTACTTCAACAGCAACAGCAACAGCAACTCAAGTCCCCGCCAATGGACATTCCCCTCCAAGCCAGCAGGAGGATCAAAAGACCCTACAAGAAATGAAGCGGTGAGGTACAAGGAATGCCTTAAAAACCATGCAGCAACTATTTGTGGGAAAGCAATAGATGGTTGTGGCGAGTTCATACCAGGAGAAGAAGAAGGCAGCCTTGAGGCCCCTCAAGTGCTCAACCTAATTTTAATTCATGTAATGATTTTAAACCGTGATATTAATTAATTATTGTGATTTAAAACTATGATATTTAATATGTATTACGGTTTTAAATCACAACAAGTAAAAAGATATTATTTCACAAAAATATTTTAGCAGCGGTGTTACTTCACCTATTTCTTAAAATTTATATGTGGATTACCCAATTTGTCGAGAAAGAAAGTTTCAAAAAATTCAAGATACCATACATTATTTATCATATATGGAAAATTCTTTAGAAAAACTCTGTTTATTTGATTGCAAAAATATTCAAATTTTTATTGAAAGAATTCCAGGAGAATATTTAAGCATTAAATAAAGATACGAGATTTACTATTACTAACTCGCATCAATTTTTTTACATATAAATTACTCTCTCGCTAATGCAGGTGCACAACTAGTTAATATAATAATTACAGACAAATTCTTTATTTCTATTATTATCTTAGTCCATTTAAGGTGACAAGTGAGAAATAAAAAAATATGTCTCATAAGTGTGCGCGTGCGCGCGCGCGTGAAAAAAGCCTAGGAGGCTCAGTAATGTATCGTGGATGAAGACTAATATTTGCAGAATATGTTTTTGCCCTCCACAGTACAATATAAAAGATAACAAATTGGGAGTTTCACAAGGTTTAATTGATATTACCAAATTAAACGGGTAAATTAATCGATCTCTTTACATTTTGTTTTTTACACAATAAAATTATTTATTTACCCTTAGAATCAAAGAAAATTTAGCTAGAGGCCAAATGGCATTTTTTCATCTTTTGTTGCATAATGAAGTTAGTTAAATACCCTTGAATTTTTATTTTATTGAACTTGTATTAGGAGTGTTTTCATCATTTCACTATGAATTTTTTTTTGTAAATAACAAATAGACCAGGAGTAATTGCATCTTTTAACATATATAAAATATATTTAAAAAGAAAATGTAGCTTGCACGTACCAGTTGATGGGAGGAGTTCGCATTATTCTAGCGGCATGTGCAGACTCCTCCAATGATCAAACACCACCTTTCAAGGTGATTTTAGAAGCAGTGCACCGGGATTTTATAGGTGGTTGGGCGCGTGTCGGCCACCGATTAGCAGTGTGATCTTGGTGGACTTTTTTCCTCTTCCTCCTCCTTTTCTTCTCCCCTCATTGGTAAAATACAAAAATTCATTTCATTTGTTTTTTTTATATAATTTAATCCTTATTCTTTTGATTGCTACATATTTTTCTTAAAATATTTTGTAGATTATTTTCTTTCTTCAATTTTATCCCTTATCATTTGATTTTATTTGTTTTTATATCAAATTTGGTCATCATTTTTTTATTGCTAAGTATTTTGCGTTTTTTTATCTTATATTGATTAATTTTTTTCTTCAATTTCATCTCTTGGTATTTGATTTTATTTAATTTTTATATCAAATTTGGTACTTATTCTTTTTTATTGCTACTTATTCTCTGTTTTTTTTTCTTTTGTAGATTAGTTTTTCTTTAATTTCATCCCTTATCATCTGAATTCATTTGATTTTTATATTAAGTTTAGTCCTCATATTTTTATTGCTACTTTTTTTTCTTAATCTTTTGTAGATTAATTTTTTTTCCCTACAATTTCATTCCTCATCATTTAGTCATCATTCTTTTAATTTCTATTTGTTTCTTTTTTATCCTTTTTCTAATTGATTGTTTTTAACTTTCTTCCATCAACATTTAATTTAGATTTATTTTTATGTTCAGATGTGGTCCTCCTTTTTTATTGTTATTTATTTTGTTTTACATCCTTTTTTATTGTCTCCCCCCCCCCCCCAAATTTCATCCCTTATTATTTTGTGATTGAGAATTTTACTTCTTTATTTTTATGGTTTATTTTCTATAGGGTTATATAGTTTAAGGCTCATGATTAGGGTAACGGGTTGGCTTTGGTTTTTTTATATTCTTTACTAATTTTTATTTTTTGTATCTCATCCTTCAATGTTTGATGTATTGAAAATTGGTCTTTATAATTTTTTTTATGGGGTTATCCCCATCATATGCCTATAATTGCAAGGTCAACAAATTAATCCGGGTTGACTCAATTTTTTTTTAAATAATATTTTTTAGCTTCTCCATTCGACATTAGGTTGGTTGATAATTGAACTTCGTTAATTTATTCAATTTACTTTTAGCAGGGTTGTTTTAGTATTATGACAAAGTCATAAATTTGGCATAGTAACCTAAATGGACTCGGGTTTTTTATAACTTTTTTCTTTGCTAGTTTTTTTTTCTAGTTTCTTTATTATGGCTGCATTTTTTATTCATGTTATTGAAATTATTTGGGCTTATCTAATTTAATCAAATCAATGACCTAAGTCTCGATTTGTTTTTGCTTCTTTGGAAAAACTCACGTCGCCTTAACATCCTTTTGTTAAGATGGAAAAAATTTGGGGCAACTCACGGCATTGTATGGAACACCTATCTAGCATAAAAACTATTTAATGAGATTCATTTATTAGCATATTTTTTTGGATTGATATTATTCTTTGATATGGATTAGCCTAGCGTATCAAAATATTGATGATCAAATGACCTAAGTTATCGAATATAACCTCATAGAAAGTAAATCGAAATAGACTACGAAGACTAATTCCCGATCAATCAAGTTTTGAATGGTAAAATTAAGAAAAAAAAGATCAAACAAGGAAAAAAAAACTCAAGTCAACTTAGTCAACTCATCAAACTTATGATCATGATAATGAAACTGTAATAATCTTGTAAAAAGTAAATTGAAAAAAGTTCCATCCCTAATAATATTTTAATACTATTATTATAAATAGTGTTATATAAGAAGGAGTAGAATAAAATATTCATGGAAAGTACATCTTTTTTTTTAATTGTTAATTAAGATGTGAATAATTCATATAGAATTATGAATACTGAATGATTTGTCGGAAGCTAATACGCTGAGTATTGAAAATGAATAAAGAAGATCGAACTGTGAAGAGTGGCCATTTATATATTAGTCGTTAGTGCGCCATTGAAATGAATCTTGAATGCTCTTGATTAATTTATGCATCAATGCCATTTATCTTCTTCCTCTGTTTGCCTAGCAAAGTAAAAGGCTGGATAGATATTATTTCTTCATCATCCACCGAAAGCACACATCAATCCTAACAAGCAAATACCCGAACCATAATTACGTACCTACACATATAGGCTATGAAGGGTTTATCTATAACTTAGTGAACGCGCATCACATCATAACATTTCTTCGTTGTCGTAAGCCTTTCTGCATCCATTTCCAAGCGAATCGGACGACGATGCTCGATGATCATCTTCTCCTTGGATTCACCTTGACTGTGAGTGGTTTGGCCATTTCACAAGACAACCTCAACACTTCAGAGAGGTCCACCGGCTCATGGCCACACCGCACCCACTCAAACTCATGCAACAAACTCCCAACCCAGAAGCTAACGGTGGCCAAACCCAGTGTCCTTCCCGGGCAAGTCCTACGACCCGACCCGAATGGAGCCAGCCTGAGGTCAGACCCTGACACAGAGAACTCCACGTCAGCAGTGACTTCCTTGCTAAAAAATCTCTCGGGCGAGAACTTTAGTGGGTCCACCCAAACTTGCGGGTCCCTTGTTATGGCCCACATATTAACCATAGCTGTGGTCCCCGCTGGCACATCATATCCATCAACATCAGTGTCCGTGATTGCTAAACGCGCCCATGACAAGAGTGGCCCCGGTGGGTGTAACCTTAGAACCTCTTTCACAACCGCCGGCAGGTAAACCATTGATCGTATGTCTGCTTCCATCAACGGCCTTGATCTTCCCGCAACTTGATCAAGCTCATCATGCACCTTTGATTGGATATCAGGGTGAAGTATCATCCTCGCTAGTATCCACTCTATCAGAACTGCCACCGTATCTGTTCCTCTAAAAATCATCTCCTGCATTATCAGACGATATAATTAAAGAAATTAATTAATGAAAGAGCACACATAGGGATACGGTGGGATCGACAATTAAATCCAAGAAAAGGAAGGAAGGAATATAAGCAGCTTGCAAATTCAGCTAAGATTCCACCTTCGATTCTTTTCTTTGCCCTATTTATATATAAGAAAAAAAACAACCAACATCATCGAGGGCAAATAAATAAAAAAAGCATCACACGAGAGAAAACATATAAGAAATATATATAAATGAAAAGTGATATTGTAGATTTTATTGGCTGACACAACAATTCTGATAAATATATATAAAGAGTACCACTTAAGGACTCGAATCTTGTGGTGCTACGGTAACATCACAGAATATATATTCATGTAAAAACTAGTTAAGTCTTGATCCATATATAAGAAAACAATATTAATGTCTTGCATCTACATATATGCCGCACTGATACTGCATCATCACACAGTATATATACAATCTCTTGTTCGCAGAGATATGCCACTCATGTATGAATGATAATAGCATTTCTCTATATATGAAAATCAGAATCTCTTAAATTAATTTGAGCATATATATATTTATATACATGCTTACCCAAAGAACAGCAACCATGTCATGGTCTGATAACTTGTCCGGTCCATGAAGAGAGAGCAGAACATCAACAAAGTCATTTCTTCTTTGGCCACTTTGGCCCTCTCTATGTTCTTGAATAACCCGGTTCACAAACCGGTTCACTTTAGGAACCAAATTGGAGCACCTGAACCTGATTTTTTGAAGGTCGAAATTTGCAAGCCAAGGTAGATGATCAGACCAGTTAAGCTTCCCTAGAAGATCATAACCTTCATCAACAAGTCCTCCAAGTTCCTCGATTTCATTATTTGATGTGCCTAGATCATATTTACGACCAAAAACTGAGCACATCATGTTGTTCAGTGAAGCTTTCCTCAGTATGTCTCGAACACGAAAGTAATCTCCACCTTGACATGCCATTACTGATACCATTTGAGAAGCAATATCGAGTCTCTGTGGCTCTGTAGAGCTGATTTGTTTAGGACAAAGAAGATGGGTTGCTGCAATTCTCCTTAGAGTTCTCCAATAAACACCATAGGGAGCAAAACCAATAGCTCTATTAAACATGAGCTGATAGGCAGACTCTTTAACTGGACGATCAGCAAATACTGAACTGTTCAAGATGTCTTTGGCTACATCAGGATTGCATGTGATAATAACCCTAGTCTCTCCCATGCTAAAAGCCATGAGTCTTTTTGCTTTAAGAGTCTTGGCTGCAGCAGCAAGCTTGTGGTGAGCCAAGTTTACCATGAGGTTCATGCTTCCTATCACTGGAAACCCTCTAGGTCCTGGAATCATCTTGGCTTTCGAGCAGGTTGCTCTTTTGAGCCAATATTTGCCCCAGGCAGGGCCTCCAGGGTAAACCCAGTAGCACAAAGCAATGGCTAGCCAAGCCAAGAAAAGAGAAAGAAGAAGGAAGATGGGGTCTAGAGAAGAAAAGGCTTTGCATTTGGAAACTAGAGCCAATACCCAAAAGCTGTCTATTTGTGTTTCCATGGAGACGAGGAAAAGGCTGAAAACTTGAGTTTTTTAAGAGTGTGAGTTTATTGTGGGTTTCCTCTTTTGGGTTAAACCATGAAGTGGAGGGGCTGCTTATATAGAGAAAGATCGAAGGATTGGGGGTAGGGAGAAGGGAATATAATAAACTATTTTTTTTTATTTTTTATTTTTTAAATACCAACTAGTACCTCTGATAACGGTTAAAAATAGTGAACTATTATGATATTATTATAACCGAGAATTCAATGGGAGTTAACGAAAGCATTCAATGACCGCCGCCAGTCATATAAACTGCTGCTGAAAAATTAAAATCAAAACATAATATAGTTAGTGTATATATGGATTCAGCCCCACTCTCATCTAAGATGCGTGGAACCACGCGTATGAGAGGTAGAGGCATTTACCTCATCATTCATATCATATATTTTGTTAGAATAATAAATGTTATTGCTTAGGGTGTCCTACTGGTATTTTATTAAAAATACTTAAATTTTTCTTTTATTATATATATATATTCCGTGAAAACAATTAATAATTGTTGTGAATCCGATTGCATTACTCTTTTTTTATTTGGAGAAAGATGAAAATTAATTATCCTATTCAACGGTAGCAGGTAGCTAGTGTCGAGAAGGCATTACCACCCGCCATGATAGCATGCAGTACTTTGCCGACGACAATTCGGCGTCCCGCCTCCCCCAGGCTTCTGTGAAATACACCACGCGTCTAGCCATGATAGCGGCCTGAATGGTGAAAGTATCCTTATATTTCTTTTGTTTAAAATAAATTATGTTCGATTTGTCTTAATCATTTGCCGTTAAGTGGAGGGATATAATTGTTTTTGTCATGTCGACATACTGGACAAAATAAGAGAGGCCACAGGATAGTCCAAGTCTGGTCATAGTCATTGCAATTGGGTCCTATTGTTGGTCCCAGGAGGTCAAAACCGTGGTTGATTTTTCGGAGATTAGTTTCGGTTATAGTACCAAGTTCATGTTCATTTTTATGTTTTAAAAGAATTTAACAATAAAATTATATTTTAATATATTTTTAAATAAAAAATATTTTAAAAAATTATTATCAAGATACCAAACAGACTCTAAGTAGTTATGATATCCACGTGATGCTATCATTAATATTTTAAATTAATTTTTAATGAAATAGTTTATGTTGGTGAGGTAGTTTTTGGTATCATGAAATATTTTAATGAAAAAATAAAAAGATAATATATATATATATAATGAATTAAAAATATGTCAACTAATAAATTATAAAAATAATTGTGAATGTTAAATAAAAAATAAAACGAGAAGTTGATTTTTCTAATAAGAAGCAAAAAATAAATATACATACAAATATTTTATAAATATAGGCTATATAGGGTCCTCCTAATTAATTAAAATAACATAGGTGCAATAAACTACCGAATATGTTTTTTTTTTAACTTTACACTACATTAATTAGATTCATATATAATTATTTATAAAGTAATTGAAAAATATTACCATAAAAAGCTCTAACCTTATTTAAAGAGCATGATATAATTGAATCATATTTTTAAATATTATTATAATTATTTATCTAAAGAGAATTTTATTTTTTAAAAAAAAAATTTAAGGGCCAAGAGAATGAAACTCAGGCATGCCTAGGTTACAAAATAAAAAAATTGTAACATATGCACTAGCTTGAACTACAGGGACCAAGAATGCAAAAATAAAAAACTTTAGGTACCAAATTAAATTTTTGAAAAATTTCAGGAAGAAAATTAAAATTTTAAATTGCTTTTTAAGGGAACAATGCATTGTATGGTGTTTTATGTCTTGGTAAACCGTGCACATATTATAATAAAATGCCTATGTCTTTTAGTTTATAACTAGATTTGCGCTTGCGCTATGTAGCGAGGCACTGAATCGTTCATTAACTTCGGTTGGTTGAAATCGAAAGGCAACTGAAATAAAGTTCATCGACAAAGGTTTGGAATGAAAGCAATGAGGTCAGTTAAAAATGAATTTTTATGGGAAGAAGAATTTTAACAAACATAGCAAGAAAAAGGCCAAAACCAGCAGTAAATGCATAAACAATACATTTTTTTAGGACGATCGTAGTTCAAGAAGCATAGATTTTCTTAGCGTGCCTCGCAAGTCTTGTTTGGAAAATTAAAAAAAGGAAACAAACAATGAAGCTATTGTTATGCGCATCCTTCATCTGAATCTGCAGAAGAGGCCTTGATAAAGGATTCTGGAGAAGAGCAAAAAAGGTCTAATAAAACCTCCACGAAGATCTATATATATATATATATATATATATATCAATTTGCAGAGTTGTGGCCACTTGCTGACTGTTCCTGCAACCAAATTCCAAATTAAGGATTCATAAAGAAAATAAATGGAGGAGGAAACAAAGCAAACAACATCATAATAACCTGGAAAAACAAAGCAAACAAAAACACATGGATATGAAGGGTTAAAAAGCAACTGTTTGGCAGGGAACCATGCATGATAAAGATAAAAAGAAGATCCAAGCATGATAGGAGAATAGATCAGAGGAAAATCAACATAGAAAGATGGTCGAGAGGCCAATGATTACTGTATCTTTAAGCTAAATAAAAGCAACAATATATTTATAAAATCAACACCAAACACATTGATGCGATGAGTGTGTGATTTGTTGGATTAAAAAATAATGAAAGAAAAGCAAGAGCACTGAATGTGGTTGGGTTTGCACAACATAGACTGACATCCGCATGTAGATCATGTTGACAACATGCACAAAAAGAAGTCCCAACTCAACTATGGTTGTTGCAACAACGAAAAGAAACTGGTAGGAGTGATGATAGCATGTAGACTTGAAGTCGAAATGAATGAAACAATAATTAACATATAATATGTAAGAAAAAATCCAACATAGTGCGAGAGTGTAGGCAACCGACTAAACATGTTCTTACACAACATATTTTATCACCAATTTATGTCTTAAAAGAGCAAACAAAGTAATGTAGGACAACCATGCTTATTTCTCGCAATGTAAAGCAAACTCAAACGCAGGGTAAAACAATGGTCACGACTAAAGTGATCTCATTAAAAAACAATGTAACAGAAAATGATTTTCTCGAAAGAAAATATGATATATAGTGGCCTTGTAAAATTTGTTGGCCCTGCGCAACATCAAGAAGAAGGATGTTATCACTAAACGTGCAATCACATTGTATAAAAAAGTGATAAGGTCTCTATCAGGTGCAAATGGCAAGATTTGAATGAAAATACAAAATTGTTCTGAGTAGGACTATATATCACATATTTTTTCACGAACTAAGCCCTAATTAAGCATGAAAAGGTGCCAGAAAACAACAGCAAAATACAATCCATTTGTGTGCTGGATGGTGGCAATGTCCATTGGCACTTCACTGCTGGCCGTGTTGTCTCTTCTAGTCTCAATGGTGAAATATGCCCTTCTTCTGAATCCTCCTCAGATGGGAGGTTCGATTAGACTTAATTTCCCAACACTGTTGTGGGGAGAAAAAAGGCAGTCAGGTAGCATCTTATGACTTGAGAACAGAAACTGAAAAGGTTAAAAGAATAATATGGTTGATGCGCTCTTTCTAAAAAGAAATTATGAGGCTGATATTTTGGTAGAGGAGCAAGATGCCACATATACATGAAGATAAGATAAAAAAAAAAGTTGATAAAGATTACAGGACTGCCAATCCACAGTATCATGCTGTGAAAAAGGCCATTATCTTTTAGCTTTTGTCATAATATTATAAAATGAAGTAAAAGATAAACAATTAATGAAGGGTTTTTGTTTTTTAATCTTTTAACTTTCACCTATCAAGAGTTTTTCAACTGCATTTTAGATGAATTGCTCACGTTTGAGCTAATTAATTTACAATAATTCTTTCCTTTTAATTTTCTTTTAAATTCGAATCTAAAATGACATCATCAGAATAAATCCATACACACAAACCAAATCTAGCTCTCACTTTGTTTTATACTTTTATTCCAAATTATATTTCTTAATGTTCATATATTCCTTGCGTAAAGCTGCAACAAGTGCCATCCCCAATCAAAGATTAGTGCTAATACCTCTCATTTCTTTTCTCTTTCTTTTTTCCCCAAATATGGATCTCCCATATCTAGTTACACCAAAGATATTTTTAGTTAATTGTCAAATTCCTTTTGATTCCTAGGAAGAATGATTCCTAGAGCACATGCAGTGCAGCAGCTAATGGTTTTCAGGCTGTGCGTACGCTCAAATAGTTACCAAGGAAATACGTGTTGGTATCTATAACCAAGACCACTATATATATATATTGAACAGTTTTTCACAACATTCTGCACTCCCCCGGCCCCAAGAACAGGCTTTTCGTGTATAATATTTGTTTGGAAAACATGAAAAACTGAAACCCCTATATATGGATATTCTCAGTCGACCCTTTGTATTTGTATTTAAAATTGTTTGGAAGACAAAATTCCCATGAATCCAATATATAGTTAAGAGGCATTTTTTAGATGTGTTTCTATGTTGAAATAACAATTTTAATTCAAAACTTTAATCTAATATACATTATTTGCTCAAGTGAAATGCTATTAAACTTAAGATTTATAGAGACCATGACCGTTTTGAACTTAATTTTATTAATTAATTTGATTGGATGAAATGAAGTGGCGGGATTGGATTAGCTAATAGTTTCGCCATTAATTAATAATATATTAAAAAATCATTTCAATTTATATAATTTAATAAATAATTTTATATTAATAAGTCAGCGTGATCATCGCTCAAAGTCGTCACTGATTGCAAGTGCCAGAGTAAGAAATTAAATAATATCAATCGCCACACTAGTGGTTTCTAAGCTGCAATAAAAAGAAATTGATTAAGTGAAGGTGCAGTTATGAACATGAAAAGCAAATCTTATTCGATCGATACAATACACTTTCAATATTGCTTTAGTTCTTTCTTTAATTGGTTTGTGCATCGAGCAACATAGTTCTAGCTAGATTCCTTCTCCATGCATGAACATACACAAAGAGAGAGGTTCTTGCTTTGATGATATATGGATTACACAACCTTGCATATTGTCATCGTGTGTGTGTGTGTATTATTGGGAAGTTGGCTAACATGATATATTAATTAAGATATTTGAAACTAAATTGAAAATATATAGAGTTTGCTCATATTTAAGATTAAGATTAGGATTTAATTGAAAAATATTCTATAATATAAATTATATAATGTAGAATATTAACATGTCAAAACTTATTGTAGGTGAATATCAAATTATTAATCTACTACCTAGTTGTCCAAAATTTTAAACCTAAAAGCCAAATCCCATATTAGAAGATTATAGGTTTGCTAGTGGTTTCTGCAGCGGTGTCTTGAAAAGTGAAATTTGGACCCGTAGAGGAGAGGGCCAGGAGATGTGAGCTTTGTATTAAAAACACTTGCGCGTGCTCAGACTTGTATTTTTTAAGTTTTCAGGCCTTGTGTTAAGAAAAAAATTCATTCTTTTGAGGTATTATTGTTGGAATTATGACAAGTTACTTGTATTGAGACTGTTTGTACTAATTGACGGGTAATTTATTCTTAAAAAGAGGGTATCATCATCATCTTTGACAACAACTGTTTTAGTTTCTTGTTTTAATTTGAATTCCCCAAGTGTTTTACATGTATTGTTTTTTATCTTATATTTATGATCTTATGTGTATGCTATTTTCTTAGTTATATTTTTATTATTCAGCAAATTAATCATTGTTTTTACAAAACAACTTCTAACATATGCATATTATATGATCCAGAATGGCAAATTTGATGCTAAAGGAATGAGAGCGGTTCATCAAGGATAACTCAGACAGCGTTTTGGTCGTATTTTATGAGTTCCTAGCTTGATGATTTAATTAGCGTTTAGTGGATTTGATTGGTCTTTTCCACTTTAGCAAATTAATTAATTAAAGCACACGAGATGATCGGATTCCTTTTTAAATCTAAGTATAATATATATGGTCATTAAAGGTGGTTTTGGAAGGTCTATATTAACTCAACTTGTTCAAAATGTGAATCTTTGAATGCTGAGAGATGCTTTTTCTTGCTCTTTATACTTAGATTTCGTTACCACCATCACGAATTAAAAATACTATTTTTTTTTAAATTTTAAACTTTATTTTTGATATCAAAATAATTAAGAAATAATAATTTAAAATAAAAAATAAAAAATATTTCTGTTTAAATTACTTTTATATAAAATATAAAAACAAAGTACCTCTTCAATAACATTATCATTCAATTTGACCCATGATTCAAGAACTCTATTTCAACACTTTATACATACATACATATACATGTATAATTAAATTGAAATTAATTAGATAATTCCTTAAAAATATGCGCTCGATCTCATGTAGTCTCATCTTAATTTTGGCTGAATTAATTATATATATTTTTTAGTGATTAAGAACTTTAGATTTGAGGGACAGAACCTGCAACCTATCTTCTTCACAGCAGCAGGATTATTACGTACCCCGTTAGTATTCTGGCTGAAGAATAGTGATTCTGACTTGTGCTGCTGTCTTCTACAATTAAAAATGTGGTTCCTGCCACGCGTATGGTGTCCAGCTCGATGAGAGACATTGATGCATTGCTGGAGAAGTTCATTGGTGGAAAAGTACTATGAAAGGTATGTAATAATAATGAAATGACACGGAAGAAAACGGGGCCAATGGAAGATAAGGTGGCTTCAGCATTTAAATTATGTTCAACTTGAAAGCTCAAAGTAAGTCCCTCCTGGGCACCATATCCACCTTCATCTAATTAATAATCTTGTTTATGAATGGCTGTTGACAAACAACTGGCTAAGCTGGCCATGTCTACATCATACTAATTAGTTGCGATCAAGAAAGATAGCAAATCACAATTATATTGCGCTGGACCAGTGAAAATGCCACTAAACCAAATTCATGAGAATGATTATTATCATATTGATTTAATGAGACAACTTGATCTTGTATTTTAATTGCATTGAGATTTGATCAGCTAAGCCAATTCTTTTCTTAGAGTCCAGATCACAAGCACTAATATGAACCTCACTAGCTGGCTAAAGCATCGCACATTGATGCTTTCTCTAATCTGGGCCCATGCTATGATCTTGTAGAGCTAGCGTGGCATCGAAGTTTAGCGTCTGAGACTTAATTTAGATATCTGATAGCTTGCTAAAAAGAAAATAATTATTAAATCTTAGCTTATCCACACCGGTCAATCAATGGGCACTAGCTTTCTAAATCAAAGGTTCTTGTTGGAATCAGATTACGAGTATTTCACTTCAAGCAGGAACCCTAGCCATGATCATTTAGCAGTACTGTCATTACCGTGTTTCATAAGACAACAGCGCTCCAGAATTCATCTTTTTTGTTTCTTTTTCTTACTGCATAGAGAATTATCCAACTTCATATACTGGATTGTAATCATAAGTTGCAGTCAAACTTGAATAAAACATTGTAATATCTTACAGAGACTTCGATTGTACTTGAAACAAATCTATGTATAACTGCAAACGTCCATAGATTTCGATCCAGGAGTAAGGTTATCAGGTGGTGATATATAATATTGACCTCTTCAAGCTCCATTCGAGGACAGAAAGTGAACTGTACATGTATAAAACCACGGGCCATTAAGGGGACCCCTGACAAAGGCAATCATGTTGCAGTAGGATCATTTGTTTGATGGGATGGTTTCTTTTATTTTTTTCAAGTGGATGGTCATTACTTTTCTTACGTCAATTTGTTGTTAAGAAATTTTCACTGACGATTTCAAAGATGTGATCTTAATACTGGTTTGATGTGTTCGAGTTAATAAATTTTCTAAGTATTAATTTCAATGTTTAAACTGAAAGTAAAAAAGGATAAAAATCTTTTTATTACAGAACCTGTTCTTAATTAGATTTTTCTGAAACCTTTATGCTATATCCAGAATATAATTAGTCAATTATCTTTAAAAAAATTACTAAATATCCTAGTGTCAGTTTCACTATTCACATGAAAAGTAAAACGACTCCCTTGCTATTCAAAAATTTATTTTTTTTATTTTTAATTTTGAGACAAGAAAAAAAACTTATTAGAAAATAATGGGGAAAAAAGTTACTATCAGACCACATTTCATCCATAAAAAGGAAGGATTTTTGTATTAAAAGATTCATTTTTCTAAGAGAAGTTTAATAAATGTGTTTTTTCTCTCTAAACATGATAAGTTAAACAAATCAGGTTATATTTGGTATTATTTTTATTTGGTTGATTTTTATGTTTTAGAATGATTTTAAAATGTTATAGAGTTGTTAAGTGATTTTTTAAGATTTATATTGCATTTTAAAAATGTTTTCAAGTAAAAAATAGGTTAGAAAGTGGGTTTTTAAATTAAAAAATATAAATCCTAATTTTCCAATCACCTAAAGACTAATTAACGACATGTCCCTACCACCTGTTTTAAAAAAATATAGGAGCACTAGGCTTCCCGACCCGTGCACGCCAAGCTCATCAATGCTTGGTCTCTCTCTTTTTTTTTTTTTTATTAATTATTTCTATTTTAATATTGATTTATGCCATATCTCTCTCTTTTTATAAGTTGAATCAACTTTATTTTTAGATAGTATTTGATCTTTTTATATTGTCTTTTAGATGTATGATATTTTGAAGAGATTAATTTGATTTGTTTTAAAAAAAAATTCTTCTTGTATTTTATATAAATAAGTTGTATTTATATGAATTTTGTATAAAAATAAAAATCATTTGATTTTAATAACAATAATTAACCACTATGATAAAAATAATGAAAAGTTTTCTTCAAGCTAGAAAACGACTTCAATACTAGCACTTTTATTTTTTACGTTTAAAAATAATTTTTAATCCGACCACGCCAGAGCACATATAATTTAGCTAATATTATACTATTTGATAAGAATAAAATCAACATAAATCTAGAAAGCTCCAAGGAAAAAAACACTTGAAAATCTGCTATATATTCCAAAGCATATATGTGTGTTGGCATCCAGATGAAAAATAAAAATTCTTGATGAATGTTCAGAAATGCACTGAAGGCCGCCACACTCACTTTGCTTTTTGATCTTGTAACAGAGTGCAAATAAATCTGATTAAGACTGGATAAAGCCTTGAAACCTCAGTAACCAAGAGAGTATCTTCGAGTATTTTTCTGCACATATTATATATTAATTAGCACGTGAATTATTATTATTATTATTATTATTATTCTCCATTACAAAAGCATCATCAGTTTGCCTCCTTCTTCACAATGTAACTTTATGACACGTGAATTGCTTATTTTTAATTGAATTAAGCATTCGACAAATTTCGAATCATAATAAAAAATAAATCACCTTTATTTATTATAAAAGTATTGGCAAGGAGTTTTAAAAAACCAATTGTCTAAAATTTAAAAGTGAAATGTATTTTTTTAAAAAAAAAATAGGTTAAATGTATGTTAACTTCCATTTCAAAAATACAAGTGTCAAAAAACATTTCAACCCAATAACTTAAGCATTTAGGTGAGGTCTCAAGATATAATTTATATTATTTTATAACACACCCCTTCAAGTGAAAACCCTTTAAGTTTGAAACTTATACAGATTCATATTATCTTATGGTTAATTTTTATCAAGTAAATAAGGATTGCGAGATTCGAACTTGTGATCATTTGACCATTAAGACTCTGATACCATATTAAAAAATCATTTAAACTCAATAACTTAAACTTTTATATGAAGTTTTAAGATATAATTTATATTATTTTTTAATAACAAGAAATAATGTTTTTTTATAAATAATAAACCACTTATTTTATTTAAAAAACAGAAATAATATTAAATATATAAAAATTATAAAAATACGCAGTTTACCCTAATATATCTTATTACATTATTGGGAAGTTCTATTTACTAAAAGAAATGATATAACGTTTATATTTATGTTTCTTTTCTGCTTATGTTTTTTCTTTATAATTGTTTGTTTTTCAAAGAAATAATTTGTTTCTTAAGCAATTTATTTAGTTTCTTAAGAAAAAGATTTAATTTATGTCCTTAATGGCAATTTTAATTCAAAGATCACAATAATAGATTATCAAACAGTCGAGTAATTTTAGTCAACGGCAACACATCAGTTTATTAGCAAAATATTTACGGTCACTCGGAGCGAAAGGTTAGGCAGGTAGTCAGGCTTAGGCCCTCTAACTTCCAGCTACGTGCTGTGTGGCTCCCGCGAAACCGATGAGGGGAAGCTCCTCGGGCTTTCTCCGCCAGCAGTTTTGAAGTATGTGGTCTCACAAGACATCAAATAATGCAGTTGTAAGTGCTTCTCAATTTTATTTTATTTAATCCAAAAAAAGCACTTTTATGATTTTACATTCTTTTATAAAACCATAAAAAAATCATTTCAACAAACCACGTTACCGAAACCTCCATGCACTCTATCATTTAGTATTCTTTTTAGTGTTACCGGTGCCGGTTTGGTTTTATATTTTAAAAATATTTTTGAAAAAAATTAATTTTTTATTTTATTTTTTACTTTAGATTAATTTTTTTTATGTTTTTAAATTATTTTGATGTGTTAGTATTATATATAAAATTTAAAAAATAATAAAAAAATATTTTTAAATAAAAAATATTTTATAAAGTGTTCAAACATGTTTTTAATCGAATCATATAATTAATTTGAAAAACAAAAACTTGATAATTCTATCACTTGACCGATCTAGATTAATGTTAAAACAGGATCCGATCAAACCCAAAAAAAAGAAGAGAGAAAGTAAAACTTGATCGATTGGATTCACGAGACAAGCATCAACCTTGTTCAAGAAAAAGTTTGAACTTATGGGGCTTAAAAATGGTATCTCCAGCTTACAGCTTCACAATATTTTTTTTTATGCATTGCAAAATATATTTTATATTATTTTCACGTGAACTAGTGGCCTGTAAAAATAAATATCTTAACTAAAAAGTTTATTGGTCATTAGGTGAATCCTCGTTGATAGTCTTATGTGTATAAAGAAATCTAATGTGAGTGACGTTTTGACAATTTGAAAAGCTCTTCAATTAAATATTAATTATTTCTATACATCTTATAAAGGTTGAATTGTGGAATATTTAATGTCATCACTTACTTGAATTAAGGAAAATTAAACAATATCATGAGACTTGCTTCCAAGGTGATTTTAATTACATTTTAAATGTTTGTAATATTATTTTTTCTATGAACTTTACACATATTTTTATAAGAAGATGAATGAGGCCGCAAATCATTTGAATGAATTTAGTTTTTTTTTTAATTTTATACTCTTGATTATGCTCATGGGTTAATATAGAAGTTTTTAAATTTTGTGTAAAGTCATATGATGAAAATTAGGATGGAGAGCTAATCAAGATTTACCCCAAAGGGTAGGGACTTATTAGAGGTTTGCCCAAAAGGGCCAAAACCCAGTCATATGAGCAACGTGTGCTTCAATGTAGATAAAATGTAAACGGCATGTGAGTAGAAGAACTAACTTTTGTTTCCTTCTCGACAGAGATCGCTCTCCCTGCTGAAAACCCAGGTAAATCAACAGAGATCCCTTACCAATTTCAACAGGTAAAGCAATCCCAGTTTCATTTTTTTAAAGTTAAGTTTTTGGTCATTTGTTTGCTTTTACAATCAGGGTTCGCGTAGAACTCATTAATTTTCACTATACTCTTTTTTATTTTTATTTTTTAAATTTTATGATCTGGTTCTTGTTAACTGTAATATAGTAATGGAATTATGGAGCTAGATTATCAGTTTTTTTTGGTGGGTTTTCAGTTTTAGGATTTTGGATGCATTTGGAAAACGTTAGTGTTTGGAAAACTGTAATATATGCATGTTTTCATTGATTTGTTTCATTTGTATAGCTCGGAACTTTAATTTAAGGTTGTCGGATGAATTCTGAAGCTTTGACAAAATTTGAGGGGACCCTATATTCTGTATATGCCGTGGTTGATCATTTGTATATGCCGTGGTTGATCATTTGTTTGCTTAATTTTGTCAATTTCTTTACTGTATGTTCAATGGCCTATTTATTGTTTTTCTTTGGACAGGCGCATTGTTCAAAATGGATTCGTCGCAGAATACAGTGTTGGGGAGTGGAGGTAATGGAATGTTGGCCACACCATTGAATGATACAGCAGCAGCAGTGGATGATCCGAAGCAGAATTTGAACCAAGTTATTGATTCCATACAGAAGACTCTTGGTCAACTCCATCAGCTTTACCTAACAGTCTCTTCATTCAACACTGCTTCACAGCTTCCTCTTCTACAGAGACTGTACTTTTCTATCAATCCTTTGTTTTGGTTTGTTACTCGATGCATTGTGTTATGATATAACCGTGTGATTTTGCAGCAATGGTCTTGTTACCGAGCTGGACAATATGGTTAAATTGTCTGAAAGGTGCAACATTCAGGTTCCTATGGAGGTCTTGAAGTGAGTGTATCTTTGTGATTTGTTATTTGAGATGAACCAATTCCAGCTTGTCGGCATTGGCAAACTGATAGTAAGTTTATTGCTTTGTGCTTAGTTTGATTGATGATGGGAAGAATCCAGATGAATTCACAAGGGGTGTTATAAATAGCTGCATTACAAAAAACCAAGTCACCAAAGGCAAAACTGATGGCTTCAAGGTACTTCTTTGATTCCCGCTATGATATGTTGTTTTCTCTGGATGTATTTGTGCAATATGTATTCCATTAGATATTCATGCGTGCAATTTGTTTGTGTGCATTTGATAAAATTCATTATATAACCATTGATTTTATAGAGTTTACGCAAGCATCTATTGGAGGAACTTGAACAGACTTTTCCAGATGAAGTTGAATCATACAGGGAGATACGTGCAATGTCTGCTGCTGTAAGTTATATTTATGATATGTTGGATGGATTTCTCAGCAATGCAAATCCTTAAGCATGAGATTTATTATGGCGGGGAACAACAATCCTTAATGTTTTTTATTATGATGAACAGTGAAATTATTGAAGCAGCTAGTGTTTATTAACCTACCAGCAACTGAAATTTATGCCTCCTCAGTGGTCTCAAACACATTAACCTTATCATATTCAATATGGTTGCTACATCCTGGTGTAGCTTTGGCAGTTTTGTTGACTTCCAGTTTTAGAAATGAGAATTATTTACACAACACCTGTCAAAATTGTATAGGAGCCCGAATTTATTGCATGGAAGCAGTTTCATGTAAAATGGTGTCATCTAGCCTAGGCTTATCTAATAGCATTTTAGGTTTTCTGTAGCAGATATCATTTGTCATAAGATACCCTTAAAACGTGTGGATGAGTGTATGTGCTAATTGACCTATGAATGGAGCAGGCGAACATCATTGTTCAACAACAAGAATCAAGAACAAACATACTTATTCTTTGTAGCTTAGATTGGCATTAAAATCTTAAAATAACACATTTTTAGCCTGTAAATTTAAACATCTGCAAGTTGGGATCTTTGATTGACAGCCCAGTTGCTTTGTTGGAGAAGCAAGTTGTGCTTCAAAAGATAACAATAAAATGGAAGCTTTTCTTTTCTTTCTTTGTTTTTTCCCCCAAGAAAATTTTTTAATTTTAAGACTCTTTACATCTTTCAGGAAGCAAAACGGCTTGCTCAATCACAAAGCTCATTACCCAACGGAGATGTGAAGGTAAAACCAGAGCATTAAGGGGCCACACCACTGTGAATCAGGTTCTCTGTTTTATACCAACTTGACTTTACCATGTAGCATTAGGAGTCAGTCAATGCCAGATTACGTTGTATACTTGTTCCATGTAGAATCTGTGAACGTGACAACTTATGATATACCGCCACACCACTGTGAATCAGATTCTTTGTTTTACACCAACTTGACTTCACCATGTAGCATTAGGAGTCAGTCTATGCTGGATTATGTTGTATACTTGTTCCATGTAGCATCACCTTTTGCTTAAATCTGTGAATGTGACAACTTGTGATCTATTCTAATGGTATAATGTTAAATGTTATTCACTCTCTGTATGCATGCTTTGATTTGGAGATTGTTGTGATATAGTGCTATTGACACTTTTCCCATTAGTACCTAGGAAGGATAAATATCCTCAATTTTATTACACATTGAAAGTGGATATATTTGATGCTTGATTAAACTTCTACTTGGAACTAAATAATTTGTCAAGATTGCTTGAAGAGACAGTTAGAAGTATTGGATGCAAGTGGACTTTTTCTCCATGATGTAGATGCTAAACATGTTTGTGTTTATTCATACTTTTTTCATTTGAAGTAGTGTTCCAACGATCATGACAAGAGTTCCCACCACTGTGAACTGCATCTCGACTCGTCAAGAAAGCAATTAGACTGAAAACTTTGCCAGTTGGATGATGTCATTGAGTCGACTGCATCTTCGGTCTGGTTCAAAATGTCTATTTTTCCCTTGTGCACTCAATATTTCTACTGTTATTGTCACTTGAAGTCTTGTCTTCTTTACGGTCATTACCTTCCAGTTGAAAGCTGGGTTTCCTTTTTGATTCTGAGTCAGTACCCTTATCCTCAAATCTGCCATCATGGCTGCTTTCAGAGATTGGTGTCGATTCCCATGTTGCTTTACACGTTGGTTTTTCAGTTTCTGCAACTGTTGAAAATTGAAGCTCTTGTTAGATTCAGCATGCATCCCAGACAGCTTAGTTCAGTCAGAAGGGTACCTTTACACTTAAAAAACTGCTTATAGTCGAACAACAAAAAAAAAAGGTACATGGATGAGCAATGACTGGTTTTCTCTTTTCAAGGACTCAAATCTAGAAGCTAGAGCTTCATAATTTGCTTTCAGTAAACTATAGTCTTTCTCAATCTGCTTAGTCTTCAGTCTAGCTCTTCTGTTCTGGAACCATATTGCAACCTGGCGAGGCTCCAGTCCAATTTCATTAGCCAGCTGTTGTTTTATCTCCAACTCTGGTCTTTGATTCTGACTCGAAAAATAGTTTCCAGGAACTTTATTTGTTCATTGCTGAACCTTCTTTTGTTTACGTTCTTTTGAACACTTGATAAAGAATGCATGCCTCGATCTGTTGCCTGATAATTTTACTATTGCCGTTGCTGGGGGTGTTTTATCTCTTTGTTAACATTGCTTTGATGAGTTTTTGTTTGCGAAGGGAATGTGATTTAATAAATAGCCAGGCAACTCGTGTCTATATACGCATCCATATGGTGGGCCTGAATTGATAGGGAGAGATTACTTGTACTCTTTGAAGAAGAGCATCTTGTTGATATATTTGTACTATTGTTTGTGAATTTTTTTTGCAACCCCTGTCAATCAAGCCCACATGGCGATATGTCCTAAATGATCTATCGTATATGTGATTTTGAATACCCTTCTCAACTGCTTTATGATCAAGAGTCCTAAGACCATCCTTTTGATGATTTATCATAATCTCTTAATTTACAGGGCCGAGGAAGGTCCTTTTTAGGTGGAAAAACATCATGGGATTACAGTCTTAGGCTGCAACATTGATACAGAAGCCATTTCCTTATGAAAATGGCAGCTTCGGCCGTAAGATAAAGACTAGTCTAAAGCTGTCCCGCGGTCCTTCAAGACCCAATGGTTAACAACACAGTTGTAGGGGTCAAAAGAACGGGTCCCCTTCAACACTATCCTTTTCTTTTGAAAAGTTGTAGGTGTTTCTTTCCTCGTATTAACGTGGCCACTGATTAGTTGTGGTTTTTATCGTCATTAATCAATTATTTGGAATTTTGGACACGTGAATGCTTAATATGAAACATGTTGGCTTCGTTTTGAAATATAGCGTTTGAACCCTTAATGCCAAGGACATGTAATCTGGTTCTTCAAGATTCGTTGTTCACACCTCAAAAACATTCTGTCACTCTCAACTCGTCCTGCTCGAGTCCCCAAGTATCATGGCATCAGACTAGGAAATTCTTGGGCTTTTGTTTTTCATTCAAGAGAATAAATTTTTGAAGTGCTGGTTTCGAAATTTGAACTAAAGGAGTAAACAAACCTCCTATCACTCGGCTTACCTTTTGCCGTATCTTTTTTTTTCTTTTTTTCAATGGTCGGAGTTTGTTCTTGGATTAGCTTAAGTGTCATTTGAAATTAAGTTCTCTCTTCAACAATTTTAAGGTGCACTTTGTGCTTAATTTTGAGAGAATAGGTTTTTCAAAGAGTTGAATTAAACGAGTCAGCAAATCTCTTTGATCAACCAGCTTACCTTTGAACATATCCTGTGATGTTTTGATAGTTGTAGTTGGGATAAAGAAAAATTCATGCTAAAATAAAACAAAACACACAAGTTTTTAGTAAAATGCCGAATGTTAAAGTTAAATTAGTCACACCTTTTATTTTACGATACTAGAGTGTAATCCAGCTCTTATAATACATTACCAAATAAATTCTGTTCATCCTTCAAATAAAGAAATGTTAAATGATCGGAAAAAATCGCAAAATTCAAGAATTAATAATCTAATATTAAATAATAAAATTAAAAAAAAATAAAAAAACAGTAAAGAAAAAAATTCGAGTTTACTCGGTTAACTCTCTACTTACATATGAAATCTAGATATAAAAAATAATTTAAAAAAAATTAAAAAAAAAGTTAAATTAATAATAATAAAAAAACTGCATAGCTATTGAACAGATATGTGTTGCTGCCAGGACAACGTCCCTTGTGGCCCATTAGTTGCAAGAAATTAAACTGGTCTGAAAGTACAGTTATCATTTGCGTACCCCCTGGAATATATATATATATATCCATCACAGTTGCATTTCTTTTTTTTAATTATAATTTTATTATTTAATATTTGATTTACTATTAATTAGTTAATATAATTTATTTCAGTTTGATTTTTTTTCTAATCACTTTTAAATTTTTTATTGCATAAATAGTTTTGATTTATATAATTAGATATGTGCATAAACTTTTTGAATTATACTTGAGATTTTTTTTTTGTATAAAAACACGTAAAATTCTGTATAAACACTTTTTTTTAAGAAAGAAAAAAATGAATGACCTGCTATGAAATACAACTCGTAGAGTTAGTATTATAAATAAATTAAAAGAAAACAATGTCTTACTAATTTTTTTATTGTTGTTTATGGTTTAGCTTCACTATGTATTACTATAATGCCATTGAGTTTGATCCTTTATTTTTTTTAGCCTTTGCAAATTTATCTATTTCAGTTAATGAATTCTTTTTATTCAATTTCACCCTTTCAAGTTATGTTAATATGGTTTTAAGCCTAATAATTTGTTATGTTTCACGTTGTATGGCATTTTTTAATATTGAGTTAATGCTTAATATTTGAAAATTGAGTTTAATTTTAATGATTCAAAAAAAAAACAAGGACTAGATTTAACACTTGAAAAAATAGTCCCTTTACCTTTTTTTGCTGTTTATGAGTGTGAAAAACTACAATTTGGTCCATAAAGTTTTACTTTTTTTGTTTTGTTTTTGGTCTGTGTGTTTTGAGGGATTTGTTTTTCAATCCAAAACTTCATTTTATTATGTATTAGTTCCTAAAATATAACAAGAAAGAGAGTCGTTGAAAATGAGGAGAGGGAAGAGAATGGTTTGGCGTCCAGCTTCTTGTATTTTTTATTTGAAACTTGCTTTCCCATTATAACAAGTTTTTACTTAAAAAACAATACTAATTGTAAACAAACATATTTTCATCAAAATAAAAAAGAAATGCATGAATAAGAAATATAGTTTTTGTTTAATTAAAAATACGTGTTTTTCCTTTTTAGTTCAAATCATAATAGTTTTTCCAATATTTCTTTTTATGATTTTTGTTGCTTTTTATCTAATAAACTATACTGCTAATAAAAAAAAGTGTTCTGTTGTTAGAAAAAAAAATCACGAATCAGAAAAACAATTTTTTAATAAATAATATATTTTTCTCTCATAATTTTATTCAATGTTTTTTTTAATATAATTAAATAAAAAATAAAATTTAAAAAATACTCATTCGGCAAATGTGCTAGTAATTAATAAAGCCAGATGGGTATGCAACCCTCGATCAGTATCAATTCACCTGCCAGAGCTACCAACTTGAAAGTAGACAAAATCAACTCCAGTTAGTTCTGAACAAGAAAATCATTGTTGTCGGCGGAAGATATAAATTCAATCACGAGTTCATTCCGAAAACTTGTAATTCTGATCAAACATTGTATCAGCTTCCATTTCTGAAAGAAACCATACATTCAGCAGATCATGAAGGTGTTCCTGGACAAGGGTCCATGTCGTGGTAGTGGTGCTTCTTGAATTGAGAATTTATTATGGTACGGTTGTCCTGAGGAAAAGAATGGGAAATTTATTATATAGTCTTGTTGATCATGTCAGCATGCCACAAGAAGAGAAACTGATCGTTCTTTTTTTTTTTTAAAAAAAAAGAAAAGAAAAAGAAAAAACAAATAATTCTCTCAAGTATATTACTGGACTGGAAATGATATTAAGCACAATCTTTCTCTTTCACGATCCATTAGTAATAATCTTGTTGGGCTTGTATCCTACGCTTCGGCTTTAGTTCCCATTAGTAATTTTCTTTGTATTTGGGCTTGTATCCTACCGGGAATAGCCCATGCACTATTTGGGCTTTATACCTCAATTATTAATTCAGAAATTACTAATTCGTCAACTCTCTTCATTTCTGAATTAGTAATACTAATATTCTTATATTCGGGCCTCTTCAAGCTGCAGTCCTATGCCTGACTTGGGACCTTTACGGTCCCTTTTTTTTTTTAAAATGAAAACCATTCCTATATTCCTTTCGTTTTAATAATAATAATAATAATAATAATAATAATAATAATGTTGGTTAGAGATAAACATATTTTTCAAAAATGTACTTTATAAGAATTTTCATTTGAGTTCATATGTTTTAATTTTTAATATTTGAGATCTTATACATTAAAGTTTTGAAAATAGTATTGCATTCGTGACATATATAAAGGTGTTTTTCGAATAAATAATTTTTTGTGATCATTTCTTAATATAAAAAACTAAAAAAAGAATATAATTACATAAAGAAAAAGAAATACTGAATTTTTTTTATTACTTATCCTCGAATTGAAGTACTGTAAATTACTATATTACTATATATATATATATATATATATATATATATATATATATATGCTTTAGTTTAATTGTAATCACGATATTATTCAATTATATCACCACCTTGATGGTGTCTCGCGTTGATGATGTTATAAAAATTCATTATACTTATGAGAATGTTAAGTGATAGGATAAAAGATGATCATACATTCATTTTCATATTTTCTTCTCTCAAGTTTATAAAATTATTGGTTAATAACAAAAAACTGATACTTGCAAAATAATTTTTTTTAATGAGATTTAATTAGAGACCCTTTGATGATGAAGTTAATGAATTTTTATAAAGGATCGCAATAAATAAGAGAATGAACTTTTTAATTAAAAATAAAAATATTTATTCTTATTTATATATCATAAATGCTCTAAAAATAAAATAAAAATACTATAAAGAATTAAAAAAATATAAGCCTTTTACCTAGATGATCTATAGAATATTTATAGTCCTTGAACTTTGTTGTTTTGCTGAGATGGTGGAGATCAATCATTTCCTCTTGAAAACATAGATATAAATAAACATCCCTCACATAACATTAATATTAATGGAAACAACTTTTACATTTGACATAATTAAAATGTAACTCAACTAATACTAATAACTTTATTTTCTCTTTCTCAAAACAAAAAAAAAAAAACTCTCAAATCTCTTTAGTATATAAAATTATAAAATAGTATTTTATTATTAAAACATCATCGTCGTATGAATTTATTGTTAAAAAATCAATTCAATCTAATAATTTATACTATTAAATAATTTATTAAAATATAATTTATGTTATTTTTTAATATATCTTCATCTTAAGGAAAATTCTTCGGGATTAAATAGTTAATTACAATCACCAATATCATACTACAAGACAAACCAACCCATTTTGAACTAACAGGGTTCCTTTTCTCATTTATGTACCCTTACTTACGATTCCTCACACAAAGAAAGAAAGACAGCACTGGCTCCCTTTACAGGACACAACGAAAGCACATGCATGGTTACTGCACCTTGTTGATTCGGATACCTATTAGGATGCATGAACTTCACTACCGTGTCTTGATGCCCCTGAACTGCTTGAATGTATCTGGATATCAACATGGAACTGAGAGCAACTTAATTACAAACAAATAAATTTTACTAAATCTCGTACAAAGTGACAAATAATAAACTGTTGACATGCACTGAGATTTATGTAGTTCACTATTCGTTTGTATGGTATTGTTTTTTCTCCAAAAGGCTTTGAAAACACGAATAAGTTACAGAGTCATTGTCAGCACATTACTGGTAGCCATAGCCATGGTCTCTAGTGTGGCATGGAATGTCAAACAAGTTGACAAGCTGGATAACTAACATGGGTGTAAGGAGATTCAATATTCGCTGTATTTTAGCACGCTTAGCAGCCCACGTTGATCATGGGTGAATCTGTACTTGTCTCTCGAGCGCTATCATTTGGTTATCCTTGTGATCAATGTTTGACATTAATACAAGGGTCCTCTCCAAAAGAATTAGTGAAACAACCTTTGATAGTAATTTATGCAAAAAAAGCCAAGGCTCGGAGGTGCATGAAAGTTTGAACTTCAAAGTCAGGAGATTCATGGGAAAATAATACCAACACTAATGATGATGATGATGACGACGATGAAGGAGGAAGAACAACAAACGATTCGAGATGTCCCAATGAAAGTGTTAATTGAATATAGTCCGCTGAGATTTCAGTGAGATTAAACTCTAGCCATCAAACTTTATAAAACTAATAAAATAGTGCATGACCTCTTATGTCATGGTGAAACACTAATATATTCCTCCTCGGTACGTAGTAATGATGAAGCAAGAAAATAACCTTTACGCATCAAACTCGAACTATTTTTTTTTATCCAATGGTTTGGGTATCTTCAGACTAGTTTGTGTATCAACCAAAGTTAGTTTTTTTCTTGGATGATTGTAAGGAAACATCAACGCCCTGGTACATTTAGAAGAATTTAACAAATTCTATGAATGCTAACCCTAAAATTTGTATTTACAAAGTCAAGAAAAAAACATATCTTTTCAATCACCACACTCAAACTATAATTATATTACACAACTGTTAGAGACAATTATTAATTCCAGTCTTTTATTTGGAATTGTAGTCAATATCGTATATAATTAAGCTGTTGTAACAAATAGAAAACCTCTGTTATCTAGACTTCTATCCTAATATATATATATATATATATATATATATATATATATATATATATATATATATATATATATTCAGCAATAAAACAATACGAGTTAATTTAAGCGTTAATTTAAGCTAAAAATTCAATTCTTATCATGCTGAAACATGGCATCGGAGTCATTGATGTCTACCCTATTAAGGAAACTGAAGAAATCAAATAAAGTGCCAACTCAAGCCTAGCTGTCACCATTAACATTACCAGATTTTGTGCCTCTAATGATTCTAGGATTAGTTTTTTATTTATGTAAATATTGCAATTAATTTTAATTGTAAATTTCATTTTAATTGTAAAACAAAAACAAATCAAACAAAAGACTCAAAACATAGACAAATGAAATAACTAGGATTTGACCGGATTAGTATAGATAAAACCTGAATGAATAAATACGAGATACTAAAAAACAAACAGATCTAAAAAAAATTTTAAACATTAAACATGCTAAAATAGAAATGAAAACACTACAACCCCTTGAACATGTTGACCAAACCGAATTAATTGGTTGACCATCTCCTCAACAAGTCAACCATCACAAGCCAACCTCACCAATCAACTGCCGCTTCCTTCGGTTGATTGTCTGAAATAGAATAGAACTGTCTCACTATCATTTCTCCAACCGGTGGATCGATCGACTATAACTTAAATGGTCGACCACATCTTATATCCAATAATCGATCAACTGCTTGTTCAAGAATCCTAGAAAATCTTGACTTGTAGTATGTTTTGATGTGCCCAATCTCAACAACACATTCAACAACATCAGAGTAGTTTATCCCAACCCCAAACAGTTTATATGCATATTATAAAACATTCTAACAAGTTTTTTATAATTGATTTCATAGAAAAACATAAAAATCATTCTAATCTCAAATTCATTCATTGAGCTCAAGCATGCCAAAATTATTGTTTACAATCCAAAAATTAAAGAGTTAGGGATAATTTTACATTGTTATTAGTCCCACAAATAACCCCAAACCAAAAAGCCTCCACTTCCAAGTTTAAGAAATTGTTTAAAGAAAACTTCAAAAGTCACAATGCTTGTTTAAACATTGTTTTTCTTTTACTGTATCATATAACTGTTAATATTCTTTTATTATTTCATAAAAAGAGTTCCTTTAAATACAATACTTGAGTTATGAGTTGTTTTCGGATCACTAATGGCCTTGAGGTCTTTTGGCCCCCTAGGCCATAGCCTGGGTCTTATATTAGTTGTTCTATAAGTAACTCAAATTTCTTGTATCGTTGTTTGGATATCTACTTTAGACAATATAATTATTATTTTTTTAGTTAAGTAGTGTAATCCTTTCTTCTATTCACCTTAAAACCATATAGTTTTTTTTTTCTTGTTATGTAAATCTCTTCCTTAAGTCACCATGTAGAAAGGTAGTTTTTATTTTCATTTATTCAATCTCTAAGTTAGGCTAGCTAGCTGTTAGCCAATAACCATATATAATAATAGAAGACATTTTTATAATTGGAGAGAAAATCTCATAAAAATCAACTCTTTTTTTTATTGAATCCTTAAAAAATAAGTCCAGCTTTATATACCATGGTCGTGAAGTGTTTTCATCTTTGCTTCAACCAATAAACCCCCTTGTTCTTCAAAGTTATTTTACCTTTAGTCAACTTCGCCAGCGTAAAAAAGTGATTATCATGTAATGACGGCATCTCGTTTTACGCATCAGCTATTATGTTTTATGTTCATCTTAATTAATTTCATGACTTCAGCATAGCACAACACTCGGGCTCTCCCCCGTTAATCAGTCATGAACACAATATCCTCGTATATAGAATATCTGGTCGACCCCTTGAGTGGAACATCTAGCTAGTGGAACATCTACTGCTAGTAGTCTCATCATTTATCTTATCTTACAAGGGAGCATCCGCATCATTCAGACCCTATTGGTTATCTTAAACATCATGTTTAATCCATGTTGGAAAATCTGCTAAAGAAACTGGACCCAAGTTAATTAGACTTAAAGTGCACCGAAACAATGCTTTCTCTATCTTTTCAATATCTTGCATTACTTGATATTCATTGTACACAATGTCTTGGACTCTTACTAGTTTCTTATTAACTAAACATGTAATCTATAGCCACACTCATCTAGACCACAAGTAAGAAAAATGCATTGTACGTTAGGTAATCATATCAAGCTTAAACCTTTCATTTAGGGATATGCACAAATGCTCTGCCTTCAAAGATACATGCACAAATGCTTTACTTTCAAAGATATACAAGTGGTCGTAGAAAATGTTTTTGCTTGTACAAACTTTATTTGGTACATCAAACTGAAGACAAACACATGGTATAATTAAGATTAAGTATACATACAATATCACTCAAAGTCTTCCCATGATCTTGGCTAGTGTGGTTGTGAAATCCCTGTTTGTTTTTGTGTTTTAAAATTATTTTTGAAAAAAAATAATTATTTTTGTTTTTTTTTTTCAAATTAATATTATTTTAGTGTTTTCAAATTATTTTGATGTACTGATATGAAAAATAATTTTTTTAAATATTATTTTAATACATTTTTAAATAAAAAAACAGTTTAAAAAATAACCAAAATCATACTTTCAAAATAAAATTTGATTCCCAGACCTATAGCAGCAAATGTGGTTGGCAACAAGTGTGAATACCATATTAAATTACTTGCAGATGACAATACAGAGGGAGAGGTACAAAGCCAGATTAATTGCAAGGATTTGAATCAACAGCGCGGCATTGATTTTACAGAGACTTTCAGTCTAGCAATCAAGCCTACGACTATACGTACGTTTTGGGCACTTGCCATTTCGAATCAGTGGTGTCCAAGGCAACAAGTTTTCTCTAATGCTTTCTTAAATGGAACACTCAATGAAGATGTTACAACCCAAGGAGCTCGAGGATGCACGCAAAGACCTGACTTGGTATGCGAATTCGAAAAATCTCTTTATGGGCTCAAAAAAGCTCCTAGAGCTTGTTTTGAGATGTTATCTCATTTTTTTGTACTGTTCCGTTGGATTTGTTGTTTCCAAAACAGACTTCTCATTATTTATTTACCAGGAGAAGGAAGTGAGGATCTATATGCTCATATATGTTGATGAATTGCTTATTTATGGCAACGATACGTCTATGGTTGCTACTATAATTCAAGCAATCAGCAAGGAGTTTTCTATAGGGGGATTCCTAACATATATCGCGGAAAAAAGTTGGGATTTTTGGTTCTCAAACCCTATGTTTATAATACTTAATTGTAGAAAAATAGTAAGAAAAAACTATGATATTTTTTGAAAAGTCAGTAATTAATAAAATAACATATTGATTGTTTATACAAAGATAAAAACCGACCTTACCAAAATAATTAAAAAACAAATAGGAAAATGAATTAAAATTCAAAACTAGCTAGGAAAATAATTAAAATAGCAAAACAACATCTTCCAGCCACATTTGAATTAGGCCTAGTTACAACAAACTAAACCCATGTACAACTGAGTTTGTAAAATCTTATAATTAATTTGAGTTTAATCCATCTATCGGATCTAATTTAAATTTATAATTATTTATTGTATATTTAAAGCGTTTAGATTTCTCCCAAGCCTTTTTTTTTTTTTATCTATCCCGTTCATAAATGTATATGCCACATGTTGCCCTTCATCATCCCATCATTATTTCTCAGCTTTATTATTTCTCGAGGACCTAAGTACATAATTCTTCTAAAGGAGTTCTTCTCTCTCAGAAATGTTACTTGCAAAAGTCTTTTGGGAAGAGTTAAAATGGTTGATTGTGTCTCATGCATAGTCCCTATCCCCTTTGTCAAAGACCGGGCCTTATATTTGTAGGATCCATATGATTATAGGAGGGCTGCAGGGGCCGGTTTGGCAATATGCAACTCTCACTCGCCCTGCCATTGTTTTATTATTGCGAACAAACTATGTCAACTTCTCGAATCCCCTTCTAATGATCACTAAAAAAGCAGTTAAAAGGTTATTGAGATATATCATATCAAACATATATTGTCATATGGTCTACAATTCTCTCCTTGTAACAGTCGGATCAATTATGCTTATTTTAGAGTATTTTGATAATATGATAGCGATTGTTTTTCAAATAATTTTTCATATCAAAATGCATGCCAATGATTTTTTTTTATTTTTTAAAAATTATTTTTAATATCAGCATATCAAAACAATCCAAAACATATAAATCATATTAAATTTTAACAAAATAAAATTGAATTTTTTAGGAACGCGGTTTCTTAATAGGCTGTATCTTTGACTTTTCTCAAACTTATAACCTAGAAATTTTTAACAATTAAAAATTAATATAATAAACATTACTATGGTAAAAATAATGAAGAAAGTGTCCTGGCCGGTCAAATATCCTTTTATATCTCATGTATTATAAATATTCAGAAAAAAAGCCTGTAAAATTTAATTCTTCTCATAAGAACAAATAAATTAGCTAGCAAACACCTATGTATTCAATTATATAATTAACATATGAAACCAATAGACAAGGAACTTCGAGAATTCATTACTTTAGCTTTATGGTAATTAACCGATAAAAGTATTCGAAGTTAAGATAGAGATGGGAGAATTAAGAAGAAAAAAATACTTGTACTTTCCAAAAAAAAACTGAAAAGTACTTTTAATTAAAAAAAATAATCCTTAAACTTATTTAATTTGATTGAAAGAAGTATTTAGAATTAACAAAATATAAAAAGAGTTATTGCTTTCAATATCCAAAGAAGTTAGTATAGAATCTTACCATACTTATAAATATTTGGGCTAAGCTCAAAAATATTGTGTTTAGCGTCTCGTCGAACTTATATACATTTAGTTCTAATATATAATTGAACCAAGATGATAAACTTAAAAATAAAACTAGACCGATATTATTCAAGTTTGATATTTTATCAAGCATATATGATAGATCCTCACCCTACTTTTGACCATTCAATTTATGGAACTCTCTGATCAAATGAATTGTGTGTAAAATATGTAGATATATCATTATCAAAAGGAAAAAACCAAAAGAAGAAAGAAAAATTGCAATAATATTACGGAGCAAATCATTTGACCTGTCATATTATCATTGTAGGTTATTAAGTTCAATTGTTCAATCTTATTAAAATAATAAAATTATGTCTGGAATGTGAATTTTATTTTTTAATGTCTGATTATCCAATTAAAAGAAATACACTAAATCATGAGAGTAGTAAATGAAGATTTAAAGATGTAACTTATATTATTTTTATTTTTTTAAAAAATGAAAAATTTTTAAACTTGAAACTTAAGTTTCATATTATTTTGTATTATTAATTAATTGTTAATTAGAAAAGAGAATAGATTGTGAAATTCAAACTTGTAATTGTTTAGTTAATAAAACTCTAAAATTATATTAAAAACTTATTATAATCTAATAACTTAAATGGTTAAATAAAACATCAAAATATAATTAATATATTTTCTGTGTTTAAACCTCTCGGACTACATCCTGTTTGTTTTTGCATTTCAAAAGCGTTTTTGAAAAAAATTGATTTTTTTTATTTTTTTCTTTGTTTTAAATTAATATTTTTTAATGGTTTTAGATCATTTTGATGTATTGATGTCAAAAATAATTTTTAAAAAATATAAAAATATTATTTTAATATATTTTTAAATAAAAAATATTTTAAAAAATAATTACAAGAATATATTGAATAGCAATTACACTAGCCATGCCTTGCTGAATGTATTTGCTACCAAAAACGAAAAGAACAGGAAAGGACACGTGACAAGAGGCAAACCGTGTACCAATAGTCTTGAGCACATCATTTGACGTGATTAAGGTTATTGAGGCAAACCGGGTACCAATAGGCACGAGGACACCAGAACCATGATATTCACGACAGGAAGCCATTTTCTTTCTCTTTCTCCCCTTTTCCATTTATTTTTCCTGGTTCTTGGTGGGCTGATTCTCCATTGTACGATCACTTTGTCTGCTGTATCTAAGAATTGGTTTCTCACATGAACTTTCAAGGTGCTTTGATTTTATATTTTAAATAAATATTTTTTAAAAATTTAATTTTTTTATTTTAAATTAATATTTTTAATGCGTTAATGTTAAAAATAATTTTAAAAAAATATAAAACCATTACTTTAAAAAATAATTATAACAACACTCCCAGAAACGATTTAATATCTAATGAGACCTCGGCAGGCCCTTACATTGGCAGGCTCTTACATCACCTCGCTAGGGACACTATCATGTGCGGGATCCACTAACAAGCTCTGTGTGTGTGTCTCTGTGTGTGTGTGTGTGTGTGTGTGAGAGAGAGAGAGAGAGAGAGAGAGAGAGAGAGAGAGAGAGAGAGAGAGAGAGAGAGAGAGAGAGCAAATGCATGCATAAGATTGTCCTGTCTTCGATAAAGAAAAAACAAAAAATTTTCCAACTCGAGGGCGTGTTTCATGTGCCATGGCGTGCACAAGAAAAATAAATAAATATATTTTTCCATTTTTAAGGTCTTCTATTAAAGACAGTGGCGTGCGAATTGAAATTAAGCAAAATGGTGATGTATTCGGTGACGCGCCAAGGAGCTTTACTATCCACGTACGCCATGATAATCGAACCGCTTTAAACTAATCAGTCGCCAGATTGAAATCAAGAAAAATGGTGATGTATTCGGTGACGCGCCAAGGATCGAGCTTTACTATATATCCACACCATGTTAATCAAACTGCTTTGAACTAATAAGTTTTCATTAATAATTAAGACATTGTAATTATGTTATATGTGTGTGTGTGTGTGTTTATGCGCTAATTAACTTACTTAAAAATTATTTGTCAAGTTGAAAAGCCTCGAATTAATACTTTTTAAGGAGGGTCAGGTTAATTTTAGCACACGTGGGATGATTTTGATTTTCCTTGGCGCTCGTTCACTTTGGTTTAGTTAGTCAACATGGGAAAAAGAGGATGCATTCATTCATAAATATCCTCCTTAAAACTATATGCATTGGATACTAATTATGCTCGAGACTTGTCTTAATTTGGGGTGGAGATTAATCTTAAACTATCTACCCTTTTAATAATTAAGTACAAGTCAATTGCCAACTTCTACAAGTTACACCTGCTAAGTTTGTTCAAGTTACGCCAGCAATATAAATGTCCGAATTTGAGAATCATCACATTGAATTTTATCCAAATAAAAATTTTACACGTTATGAAGTTATATTAGAATTTTACTTGCTCATCTGAATTTATAAAATATACTTTTTAAGGTGGAGTTTTCTCAAATCTAAAACAAAAAAACAATGTTGAAGAACTTGTCATTAGTAAACAATATATCTTAATTGATCAAAGCTAAGCTTATGCATGCTGATTAATTGGACCCAAGTTCAAATAGATTTTTATGGTATTTGCATTCAAATTTGTTAGTGAGCGAACTATACTAACGAACTCATCACAAGCTCTCAACCTAGTCCCATATTATTTATGATTGGCTACAGGCAATAATTAATTTGCCTTTTCTATTAAATTTTGTTTCAAGCTAATCACTGATCTAAATTAAAGGTTTAATAATTGATGTTAATTATCAAAATGTTTATAGTTCAATTACAAGAGTGTGAAGAATTGACTTTGGAACCAGGAATAATTCAGTAAACCGACCATTCAAATTAAAATTTCCGTACTTAGGAACCAAGATTGACTTGCATTTATATTTCTGAACTCGTACGTCTCCTCATTAGAATTGTTGCTATTGCTAAATCTACAGCCCCATTAGTACGAGAATACTATATATATATATATTAAATGAATTCTAAACCTCTTGAATAATAACTAGATTATTTAACAGTGCCACGCTACGGGTTGGGATAAATTTTCTTGAATATAAAAAATATTTAGATGTTCCTGTGTTTTTTCTCCAGTAAAATTTTTTTTAACTATGTAGATGTTGACTTTACGGGTTTGAAAGCAACCCAAGCGACTAGTAAAAACATAATTTGACTAAAAAAATTTCAAGATGATTTTTTTTTAATAATAAAATAACAACATATTGAATTGACTTAGATCAACCCGAGTTAACATGTCACACTTGTAATTCGGGTTATGAGACTATGATAACCCATATATAGAAAGAAAATAAAAATAAATTATAAAGTTTAATTCTCAATCAACTCAATTTTAAAGGATTAAATTGAAAAAAAAATAAATTGAAAAAAGGACTTGAAAAAACAACTCGAGTTAACCTGTCAAACCTATGACTCGAGTCATCAGATCAAGATAACCTCACTGAAAGCAAATCGAAACAAAATACGAATTTCAATTCTCAAATCTCAATAAGCTTAGTGTTTAAGGATGAGATTAAAAAGGAAATGAATTAAAAAAACATAAAAAAAAAACTTGAATCAATCTGCCAAACCCATGACTCGGTTCATGAGAGCGAGATAAATTAACTTATAGAAAAAAAATAAAAAATGATCTAATTTAACCTATGTTAACTTGTTAAATCTGCGACTCTGGTCATGAGATTAAGATAACCTCATAGAGAGTAAATTAAAACAAATCATGAGACTCAATTTCAAATCCGACCCTGTCATACCTAATGTTGAATGATAACATTTGTAAAAATTATAATTAAAAAATGACACAAAAATAAGCAAAGACAACTCGGGTTAACTTGTTAAGCACCATTCTCGGGTTATGAGGCTGAGATAGTATAATAAAAAGCAAATCAAAATAAATAATAAAGTCTAATTCTTAATTGAACACAATATTAAATGATAAAATTTTTAAAAAAACTCAATTAAAAAATTGAGTCAATTTAGTTAACCTGCCAAAACTCGCGACCCTGGTAATGGATGACAATGACTCAATAAAAGCAAATCCAATGTTGAAAGACCCGTGATCTAGATCATAAAATCAAGATAACTTTTAAAAAATCATAAAAACAACCCAATTTAATTGGGATAAAATACCAAAAACTGATTGATCATGAGACCAAAATATCTCAATAGAAAACAAATTAAAACATATTATGAAGCTTAATTCTCAATCGACCTAATATTAAATGATAAAATTAGAAAAAAAAACTCAATTAAAAAAAGACAGAAAATTAGCAGAGTTAACTCGAGTTAATTTGTTAAGCATTATGCCCTGGTCATGAGGTCAGGATAATCTAATAGAAAGTAAACAAAATAAATCATGAAGTTTAATTTTCAATTAACCCAATATTGAAAGATAAAATTGAAAAAAAAATTAATTAAGAAAAAAACTCGAGTCAACTAGGTTAACCCGTAATCCATGTTATGAGAGTAAGATAACCCAATAAAAAATAAATTTAATATTAAAAAATAAAATAAAAAAATATTAATAAAAAAATCAAAGAAAAAATATCACTGATTCATTATAATAAATAATACTTTTTGAAACGTTACAATGAAACCCTTTATCTTTTAGATTTTTTTTAATAATTTAATTTAATTTAATAATACCAGTAGTACCGCAATTTATTGGCTGATAATATTTGATATATTCTAGTTAGGTGGCTTGCGCTACGCCGCAGGCTAATTTTATTTGGCATAAAAAATATATAAAAAAGTTAAGATGCAAGATCGTTAAGTCTATCTACAAATCTAAACCCAAGAGCCTTGGGTTTGGTTGCAATACCAAACCTAAGAGCCTTGGATATGAGTTTGGTTGCAAAGTTATGTCATGAAAGTGTGATAACTAAATAGAAAAAAAAAATAATATTAAAGAATAACAGTAAAAAAAATATTAATTGAAAAGAAAAAAATAAAGAGAAAAAAACAAAGCAAAGCGCTATTTCAATGAAGAGTGCTTTATGAGGAGGGGTACAATAAAATTCTCTCATGAGATCATAATAATCTAATGAAAAGTAAATAAAATAAATCAAGAAATTTAATTTTTAATCAAATTAATATTAAAAGATGAAATTGAAAGAAAAAAACTAATTAAGAAAAAAAATCTGAATCAACTGAATTAACCCACCGAACCTAAAATCCATGTCATGAGAGTGTGATAACTAAATAGAAAAAAATTTAATATTAACAAATTAAATTAAATAAAAACAGATTAATTAAAAAAATAAATATAATTAAAAGAACTTGTATTGTTTTTTACTGTGGATTTACACAGTATAATTCACTGTGAAAAATCAATTTTTTTTTTTTGTTATAGTTAATATATATACAAACACTTCCGATAATAAATAAATAAATCAGGTGACGGATCTTCCCTCGTATCAAAGCAAAGTACTTAAAAAGGGTTAAATCATAAACAGAAGTAATGGCCCCTTAAACGTCACCAGAAATCTCAATCAAAATCATTATGCAATAGATGTGACAACATTCAATGAAACCAGAACATAATTTATACCAAATGGAGTGGATCATCATATTTGTAAGAAACTCCCGTGATAATGTTGACAAACAGTGAAAAATGTACATGACGAAAGACACTGCTTGATTGGAAGTCTATTTATAAGCAGAAATCTCTTGTACATGACCTCGCACTTCTCTTTCATTTACGATTAATTAATTTTTGGCTTTCTACAATTTCCACCACTCTCACACTCTATCAAACACGGTGAAGTAGAGCAGAGAAGCCAATAAAAAAACCCAAAGAAAGAAAAGAAAATTGATCAATGGAAGAGATACTGTCCCCTTCTTCCTCCTCTTCACTCATCTCACTTGCTCAAGAAACCACTTCAACGCTTCAACAACGCCTCCAATTCTTCCTTCATAGCCGGCCAGAATGGTGGGTTTACTCAATCTTCTGGCAGGCATCAAAGGATGCTAGTGGCCGCCCTGTTTTGTCATGGGGCGATGGTCATTTCCGCGGCAATAAAAAGTATTCAAGCAAGGATAGCAACAAGCAAAACCATCCCAAATTCGGGTTCAATATCGAAAGAAAGTCTCTTTTCAATGAGGATATGGACCTGGAGAGATTGGTTGATGGTGATGTTGTTGAATGGTACTACACAGTATCGGTAACACGAGTATTTGCCGTTGGAGATGGAATTCTCGGCAGAGCATTTACCTCTGGTTCTTCTATTTGGTTGACAGGTGATCGTGAACTGCAAATTTACGAATGCGAAAGAGTTACAGAAGCTCGGATGCATGGAATTCAGACTTTCGTCTGTGTTTCAACTCCATCTGGGGTTCTTGAATTGGGTTCCCCAGTTTTTATCAGCGAAGATTGGAGCCTAGTGCAACTAGCCAAATCAATTTTCGGTGCAGAAATTAATGCAAATCCGGTTCCACAGCAGTCCAACCATGAATCTCAACCTCAAATTTCAAACTGTAATGTTTCTAATCTCCTTGATATTGGGTTGTTTTCAAGTCCTCAAACGGAGAGAACTTCTTCTCTAGAGAATAAAAAAGAGGTCTTCGGCCAAGGCCTATCATCTTCCGACTCGGGGCGTTCTGATTCAGATGCTGGATTCAGAGAGAATCATATCGGGTTCAAGAAGAGAGGAAGAAAGCCAGGTGGAAAGGAATCACCTCTAAACCATGTGGAAGCAGAAAGGCAGCGAAGAGAGAGGCTTAATCATCGATTCTACGCACTTCGATCTGTGGTTCCAAATGTGTCAAAAATGGACAGAGCTTCTTTGCTTGCAGATGCAGTCACTTATATCAAAGAGCTCAAGAGAAAAGTTAATGAATTGGAAGCAAATCTACAAGTAGTATCCAAGAAATCAACAATCTCAAGCTGTGCAAACATTTATGACAATCAAAGCACCAGCACCAGCACCATGGTGAATCACATAAGGCCTCCTCCAAATTATATGTCCAATAATGCAGTGGAAGTGGATGTGAAGATTTTGGGATCGGAAGGTCTGATCCGAGTTCAGTCCCCAGATATTAATTATCCTGCTGCAAGATTGATGGATGCACTTAGAGAGCTAGAATTTCCAGTTCATCATTTGAGCGTGACTAGGGTCAAGGAGCTGGTGCTGCAAGATGTTGTAATCAGGATTGATGATGGATTGGTAACTGAAGAGGCGATGAGGGCTGCTATTTTTCAAAGAATGCAGAACTAGGCCAACTAATTAACAATGATGATTTGGTGCACTCAGATGTAAGAGAAACGGTTCAATTTCGTCGTAGAAATCACGCAAGCTCCAAAGGTGAAGTTCCTATCGCAAGGAACATAAAATGATATTACCATATGTACTTGAATTAAGTTGCTAGTTCCTTTGCTTTATCCCACTCGATCGTGTGATAAGTTAGATTATGTTGTCAGTTTAATTTATTGAAGAAGCAGGCACGTCAATTGCTTGCTTGCTCAATCTTTCTAGTCCTTGTTAGTTTCCTCCCTTGATATGCTTTGGAAGTACTCATCTTATGAATATTACATATTTTCAATCGTTGAATCTTAATATTTAGAGCACATGGATACTTCATTACTTGTTATGTTCGTATGCTAGAGAATTTTCTCCCAGGTTGAAATTATGGTCCGTAAAGAACTAGAGCTATGATCAGTAGTGTAGTGATTAAATGTTTCAATGATTGTGCATCATCTTATAAGAACTTCAAAGACCTGATCACTTCTTCTCTTTCGGGCGTTAATTAATGTTGTGTCACTCGATTTAGGACCATGCATTATTTGGTAGAGAGTGAATTACAATACTAATACTATCTGGTTTTTGGATGATTTTTTTTTACAGAGATAGGATTTTATTATACTAACATTGTGAAGGATTTCTACAGCTAGATTTAAAATCAACCTAAATATAATAGAATTCTCTTCATAGAAAGTGAAATGGACTAACATTTAACTGCAAGTAAGTCAAAATAAAACATAAAATGAAAATTTTATAGAGAAAACTAACGATCTAAGATCCAGATTTAAGAAATTGATATTATTTCACAAATAGACAGACAACTAGCATTTTTTTTTTTGTAGAAACTCATTAATATCTATGTTATTTTTATTTTTACTTGATACATGTTCTTACCAAAATATTTGAGGATTGAAATATTAACAATCTACATGAAATTTTCAATGCAGTCCAAAGACACATAAGATACAAGAAAAATAAATAAAAAAACAAACAATTAAGATTAAGCTTTAACCCAAGTATAATGTTAGACAAATTGGACAAATGCGAGAAGAACTATAAGATCTCGTAAAAAGTATATTAAATCCAAGATTAATGAAAAAAATAAAAAATAAAATACAAGAAGCCTTGCAGCCGAAGCCGAAGTATAGTAGTGAGTACTGACTTATTCGATTTGGTTATTTAAAATTTAATGTGATTTTATCTTTTCAAATAAAACCAAATGAACAGAACTTGCTTTTTCATCATTTTCTATAATTATAGAATAAAAAGATGAATGTATATCTTTATTTTCAATTAAATATTAATTAATACTAGGCATTTGGAGTTTTTAACTTGGTCAGCCTTCGACTTTAAGCACGTGCTAATTTTCAAAACAAATGGAATGAGAGGAAAGTCTAAAATGGATTCTTCAATGCTCAAAAACGAAAAAGGACTTGAAAAGAAAATGCGAAAGAGAAGTGGAAAAAATAGAAATGCAAATACAAGAAGGTAAGTTTGTTCAAGGTATGCCTTCCCGATGCATTTTAGAAAAAATCCATGCAATTAAGATATATAGAACTCACAAAAGGTTAGAGAATAAATGTGTGTTTGAGGGTAGTGGTGTACTCACGAACGACCGGTTTATAAGAAAATTTATTTTTTAAAATTTTAAATTTATTTATATATATATATATATATATATTTGAATAGTTTTGATGTGCTGATATCAAAAATAATTATTTTTAAAAAATAAAAAATATATTTTTTAATGTATTTTTAAATGAAAATATTTTAAGAAACAATCTCAATCATTATTCCAAAAACCTCTAATTAAAGATAATAATCACTCCTCCTTTGTGAGAAAATAAAATTAAGTAATAGAACAATAATTGCAGGACTGCAAATTAATTAATTAAGAATTGTTTTCATTCTTGAGATATTTGCACTGGGGGATTTATATATATTATATCTGCTATTCTATTTGCATGATGATCATCTGCACGCTCTAAACAGTAACGAGCATTTGAATATTGACCAAGTAAACCTTACAATCATGCGTGCGTGTGCCCGTTGGTTTGGCATTCATTTAGTCTGACCTATGTTTTCAAAATGCTTTCAGTCCCATGATTTTTTTTTTCTTTCCTTGGGAAAACTCGCTTTGGAGAAACCAGAAACTAGGGTAGGGTGGTAATAAAGTTGTGTGGAAAATGAAGTTTCCTCCGCAAAGTCGATCGGCAATGGTCCTCATTTCCATGAACTCGATATTCTTGCTATATATACACATCATTTCCTTTCGCTTAATTTGTTTTTCTCCATGCATTTCATGTCTTGATTGTTTCGTTTCACATGGAGCAATCAATGGGTAAGATATTGGTCAAGAAGGTGGAGCTGTTCTGACCAGGAACTAATATTCCTGCCGTCTCTTTCCTTCTAGCTAGTAAGCTTTTGTCCCGGGCCGCGGGCCGTGGACGGTGCACTTATCAGGGGGGCAGCTGTTTGGACTTTTAGCATAGATATTTTCACCCAAGACCATCTAGGGCAAAGTTGTAATATCTTGTTTGATTTGATGAGTTGATGCTAAAAATTCAATATAGCCAAGTTGTTAGTTAACTGAAATGGCATCACACCTTCAAATTAACCAAACACACGACTTTCACAAGCTAAAACTCATTCAATTCAAGTAGGTTTTTAATGATCCCAATAATTCAATCAAACTCAATTTAAATTTGACTAGATTAATTATAAGTAAAAAAAATAAAAAAATAGTAATACTATCCAATATATAATAAAGAAGCTTGGTTTTTTTTTTTAATAATAGATTGTGGTTGTTATCATTTTAATATTTAAGATTTTAAATTTTGCTTGTATTTTAGATATTTGAACTATATTTGTAATTTTAACTTTTAAATCTTTAAATTATTATTTATTGTTTTAGATTGAGTAAAATTTATGTTGAAATTGAGGTTAGAAGTTTCATTAAAATTGAATAATATTTATATTCATCATGCTAAATCATTTTTAATGTAGTATGTTATTAATCAAATGATTTGATTGATGACCTGCAAATTGAATCCATAATCTTGTAACTCGGACTCTTTTTTAGATCAGTCTACAAATCAGGCCTAAAAACTATAATTGTAGATAGTAATATAGTCTTCTACTTTTTTTTTTTTTTTTATCTCTACACTTGTAAATCTTGAGCTTTGAACTCAAGAAAATCAAAGTCCTAGCATGAATACTTGTTAAGCACTTTAAAGAAATGAAATTTTTGTTATTGTCAAAGATGAATAATTTTTCTTTAAGGCTTTATTACTCATCACTTGTGCAACTAAGATGTTTGCAATATACCTCATAAAATTCTAATACCACCACTTTGATTTAGATACATTTCTAAACAAGGTGTTTGAAACAAAGATTATGTAATTTAAATATCTCTCAACAAGATGAACCTAAACTCTAGATTTGAGAGAAAAATCGAAGCATAATTAAAAGGGAGAAGAAAAACACTAAAAATAAAATGAAAAAGAGTGTGTAAAATTTGAAAATTTCAAGTTAGAAAATCTTTATTTATCTCCCTTTTATAATGAATTTTGAAAGTTAAAAGGTTGAAAAATTAATTTCCCTCATTATCAACCATTAATTACCTATTATAAATCAAGGATTAAATCTAGAAAAATCAAAAGTTCTTTGAGAAAAAATCAAGATTTATTTGAGATTAGTTTTTTATTAACTCATAATTTGTTTAATTAAAACAAATCTCTAACATAGTTGATGGTCTTTTTACATTTATTTTATCTGTTATTCTTATTATTTTTTAGGATTTTGTTTTTGTTTATCTTTATTGTTTTTGCATCTTTTTCATAGGTTTATGATGTTATAATAGAGATTTATTTAAAATTTTGATAGTTTGGAATCTAGACTGTTTGAGCCAAAATACAAGTATATAAGAGAAAAATTTTCCAAAATAGTAGAGTTGTGGGATAAATTGTTAGAAAATAAAAGCATTTATTTCTCTTATAGTATATATAGTATTTTATTTAATTTCAATCAGATTTTATATCGCATAAAACATATTTTGTATGCTTTGAAAGTTTGTATTATGGTATCTAAGTCCTTTTAAAAAATATTTATTTAATTTAGATGAACTTGAATATGAGATATACGAGTTTCCTCTCTAATTTAGAAAAGATCTACCTTTAAATAAAAAAAAAAACATGGTAGTAGTAGTGTCAAAAAACCATCTCAACCCAATAGCTTAAGCTGTTAGGTGAGGTCCCAGGATATGATTTATATTATTCTCTAACACACCCTTTCAAGTGAAAGCCCTTTGGGTTTGAAACTTGCACAAACCCACATTACCTTGTGCTTAATTTTTATCAAATAAATGGGGATCGTGAGATTCGAACTCGTGACCACTTGGTCATCAAGGCTCTGATACCATGTCAAAGAACCATCTCAACCCAATAGCTTAAACTGTTAGATGAGGTCTCAGGATATGATTTATATTATTCTCTAACAAGTAGTAATGTAATTAAATAAAACATTATATATGATTTTTTATAGTATTTATTAAATAAATCATTTCTGTTTTTATTTAATGCATAAAAAAAAAAAAACAAAAACGACTTCGCTCAAAATTCACTCTCGAAGCCATATATAGAAAAACATCAATCACGATTACGCATCGTCAGACTTTAGATTCTTAAGTCAAAGATGCTTCGTAGAAATTCCCCTTTTTTTTGCCTTGTGTTATGCATGTGGTGTTGTCCTAGTCGTACCGAGAGAGAGACAGATGCAGGACATTCCATTTCGAATATCACCAAAAGATGCAGGACATTCCAAGAACCTTGCTGGGAAGATATAGCACGTGACTAAAAATTGAAAACCAAGACATAGATTATCACGTAATTCTAAGTGATCATACATGAAAATGGAAAAGATTTAGTATTGGCAAGATTCATTGAAACCTTTGGATACCTAGCTAGCAAGCTTCACGACAGTATTGGATATGGTCCCAAGAGTGTGCTGGGACGGTCAGGTCTTTGTCCCCATTTCAAGATCACTAAATGCTGACTTCATCACGTGATTATAGTTTCAATTAGTGATAACTGAGGATTGGATGACCTGAAAGGGATTCTTGCATGAATATGTATCTCAGAACTAATAATCAATTGCTAGATTCAGAAAAAGCTAGGCTGCACTGATATATAATATAATTAGCTAGCTCCTCTCTTTCGATGGTACTTTTGGGCCCCAACACAGTTTTCAGGGACGACAAAATCAATTAATTAAGAAAAAGAACCAGGTACAATGTCAGGAAAATGATCATGGAAGATATATAGTCATTTACAATTATTTTCATTGTCAAAGGTTGTTGGTCCACCACTTTAGCAGAGCGTCTTATTGATGGAAACTGACTAAATTAAGAATTGAAAATTTTGGAGAAAGTTTCATCTAATTTGGGAAAGGACAAATCTCTAACACGTTAATTGAATCACATTTAAGAATGAAAGGGGGTGTTTTCACTATGAAGAACCCATTTTTGTTTTTTTATGAGAACAATCTCATGTTTTTTCTTTTTTATTGCGTAAGATAGGACATAAAAAAAAGATATACAACGAGTCGATTCGAATGATATAAGTGGGTTTGATTGGTGGTTCATATATATATATATGTAAAGAAATACGGTTTTTTTAAATGTAGAAAGGAGAACTTTGAGTTCTTATTGATTAGATTATTAGACAAAGCCATGGAGAACATAAACATTCAAAAATTGGTGTAGATAAGCTCTAATGGATGACGACTTTGTAGAGTGGAAGTGCCAAATGGGAGTTTATGGCTTTTACTGCATTGATAGGATAAAAAAAGATGACAAACGTTGCACGTGTGCGGCGTCGCGGCGATCGTTCACTCTCAATGTAATGGATATATATATCTGGTAAATGAGGGGAGACAAGGAATTCTTTATCTCTTAGCGGTGAAAAATGGAATAGGAGTCGCCACCTAGTATGTTGGTCACTAGGAACCCTAACTGGTCTCAGAGATTGGGTACGGAGATTGGTTGTGTAAAGGAAATGTATTAGCACCCCAAATACGCCTTATCTAAGTTAAGCTGCATTGTTTTATTGTCTGATAAAAAATCTAAGATCTTATCATGTTGGTCCGTCTATGGTTCAAGAAAAGCCCTCCTCAGTAAGGAGGTTCTTATCTTATGGGACGAAACTTAACCGGTCTAATGTCTATAAAAGAACTACCTTTTTAATATCAGGATTACGTTTTATGTATCAATTCCAGACATTAAAACAAAATATTTTTATTTTTTATTTTTTGAAATATTGGTCAAAGTTCTCATGACTTTAATAAACCGGTTATTAAAGCCAAAATGCATGCTAAAATAATTTTTTTTTTTGAAGTTTTCTTTGTTGTATAAAAATACGATATGATTTTTTAGCTTTGAGAGACTTGGCCGTATGCATGAAAACAAAAGTTTTTTTTTGTTTTTTTTTTGAAAACCAGGTATTTTTAATACCGAATTTGTATTTTTAAGATATAAAAATACAGACCAATATTAGTCAAAATGACGTAGAAAAATCCGTATGAAAATCACAACTTTCAAAAAAATATATATAGATAATAAAAAATACACAAAAGAAAAAGGAGAAAAGAAAAACAAATAAATAAATAAAAAATTGAAATGGACTGGACTCAGCCCAGCCGCGTGGGCTGGGCTGATGTTCCAGCCTGCAGAAAATAGGGTTGGACTCATCCCAGCCGCTTGGGCTGGGCTGATGTTCCAGCCCAAAGCAAAAAAACAGGGCTGGACTCAGCCCAGCCGCGTGGGCTGGGCTGATGTTCCAGCCCAAAGAAAAAACAGAAACCATGACTGGTTACTGTGCATGAGCACAGTAACCTGTTAATTGTGCACAGTAACCGGCTAATTATTTCTTCTTGCATGTAGAACGTGCACAGTGCACGTTCTGCAAGCAAGAAGATGACTAATGACCAGCGGCTAGGGAGGGGAAGGGAATTTACCTGAGGCTATGACCTCGGATGGCTGAGCTGAGGGTGGTGCTGGCGAGTGTTCTCGGTGGCGCTACGGTGGCGGTTACTGGAGAAGCTCGATGACAGCGGCGGTTCTTCTTCTCCACGGCGTAGGGACACCGGGCCACTCCGGTTCACTCCTTCTATCCTTTTTTATTCCTTTTTCTCGTTTGCCTCTCTCGGTCTCTCTGTCGATATCCCCGGTTTTTGGTTTCTACTGTTTCGGTTCCTTCTCTCTCAACACTGTCGGTTTCTCTCTCTCGGTTTCCCTCCCCGTTTTCTCCCGTTCTTCTCGTTTTCTTTCCTTTCGGGTCATTATTTACAGGGGCAAGGGGAGCGGGGTCGACCCTGCCCCATCCCATCGTCGCCTATGCATGGGGTGCACGTCGCCTGCTCTGCCACGACGCCGACATCGGTGGCCAATGGAGGTGTCGCTTGCGGGACATGACTGCTCTGGCATCTCATCATAAGATGGGTGACGTCTGACTTTAGCTCTAAGGCACGTGGGAGGACGAGACAAGAGGAAGAAAACAAAACTTTTCTTCCCCTGCTGCACGTCCGGGGAAGAAGAAGAAGAAACAGGGCCGCCTCAAAACGACACCGTTTCGTTCTTTTTTTTTTTTTGAAAACTGCATGAAATGGGGTCGTTTTGCTTAAAACGCGCCGTTTCATTTAAATGAAACTGGCGCCAAAGCGCCAGACTACAAGTCAATCCTTTAATTTGCGCGCGTTTTGCATTTTGGTCCTTGGTCTGAGATTTCTTCAATTAAGTCCCTAATTAGCCATGAAAATTCAATATTTCTGCAATTAAGCCCCTGATTTGACCAAATTAACTTTCAAAAATTATAATTTGACCCCAGAACTTTAATTTCTTCCAATTAAAGCCCAAATTAACTCCAAAATCAATTTTCCTTACAATCAAACCCTCTATAAATTCAATTAAACCTTCAATATAGTTTAATTGAGTCCACCAACATCTAATTTTGGACTTCTTTTCCTCAAATTGAATTTTCTTTGTCAACAGGGCAATCATTAGTTAATAAAATACTGCCAAAATTTTATTTTTTGTATTTTTAAACCTCTCCAACCAAATTTTGACTATTTTTTTAGCGTTCTAGCATCCTCTTTTCACTGTTATATTTTTTGATAATATTTTTGATTTATTATTATTTTTTTTTAAGAGGAAAACAATGTAAATTGGGAATAACCCAAAAATGGGTTATGACAACAAAAGTGAAAGAGATGACACAGGGAGATCAGATGGGGAAATAATATGACAGAATTTTGGATGAAGGGTGCCCAAAGTCTATCGTGTCATCGATGAAGAGAAACTTGTTTCAGTATCACAGTCTCTCCCATGTTGGACCACTCGTAAATATTATTCTTGCTATGTCTCTGAGCGAGAGGTACTGCTCCCGTGGTAAGATCCTTCACACAAAAATGGATGGGAAGAATTCACTATTACAAAATTACAAAACATAAACTAGGCTTTGTTTCATGGTTGGAACACATAGGACATTAAATAGAGAGAAGGAGTGGGATGAGGTAGAAAAGGTAGAGTTAACAATATGTGTAATATTTAAACATGTACGATCACTAGTAACAACATCAATTGGTCCTTCATAAGGTTGCTTAGAAGTAAGGTTATGGGATTAGCAATTGGTGTTCCCGAGGAAGAAAATAGCCTTCTAACAGTATAGCATCCACGGGCAATGTGACCTTTTTTGTCACAAAATTGACAAATAACACTAGATCGTTTTTCAAAGGATTGGTTGCTATAACTGTGGTTGCCAAAATCGGGGAAACGCTGATCTTGATTTCCTTTATGTCAAAAATGTTTTTTACTTGATGAATTTGAACAAGGGAAAACGAGCAGCATTGATATTAATTAATCATGTCAAGAGTTCCGCTGGATCGAAGCTCTTCCCATATGCGAAATGCCTCATGTTCAACGAGTTTGTCGTGAAGCTCATCAAAGCTGATCACAGTATCTCGCGCTCATAGTACAACAAGAAGTTTTTTGAATTCAGCACCCAGACAACTGAGAATGTGAGTGATGAGATAATGGTTTGGAATTGGCACGAGCTCCAATTAAAGTCGGCTCTTTTACACTGTCACATATTGTTGCAAGGTATTTTATCGGAGGCTGTGTGCCAGTTGAATTGTACCCTGGTGACCCGAGGAACAAGATCTCTAAATGATCGTATTTTTTCACCAAGTTGGCAGCGTCGTTTTAAGAATGTGGGCAAGTAAAATCCTACCCTAGTTACTCAAGAAGCAAGAGCTCTAGATCGTTTAAGAAACAAGTTGGCAACGCTTTAAGATCGTGGGTTAGTTAATCCTACCACGTAGAATCCTATCTTAAAATCTTGGGTTTGACATCTCTCCAGATTCATATATATTTAAGATTGATATATAACTGAATTTAAGAATATTGGGTCTAGCATCTCTCTAGACTCACATTCATTTTAATTTAACAGTATTGAATCTGACACCTTACTAGACTCACATGTACTTGGACTTAGAGCGTAGCTAAATCTAGGGATGTTAGGTATGTCACCTTGTCAGACCTAGATGCATTTGAGCCCAGCACATAATTGAATCCAAGAAAGTTAGGCCGGATAATTTATCAGACTTACATGTACTTGGATCTAGCGCTTAGCCGAACCTGAAAATGTTAGACTTGGAAGTAGACTTGAATCATATTATTTGGGGTTGATATTCTACCAAGTCTAAATATGTTGGGGTATCACCTTACTTTAGCTCTTTTAATCATGCACTTTTAAGCAAACATTTCACACATATATACGAGTATAGATATATAGTACAATGATCCATCAAAGCGAATATTATAAATGACTTTAGGACTAAGAGAGCTAATAATGCCAAGTAGAATAAGGTTGTCTTGTCTCATCCATCCAAGCCTGAGTTTAAGACTTTGTTGCCATCAATTATTACTTTTGAGGGTGGACAAGGTTTTGGCTTGTAAATGTAGCCATGAAAATCGTACCCATAGAGAAGCACATCAAATTGCGTTTTCTATGAGCAATAATTTATGGGAGAAAGCTTTAGTGGTATCTAGTCGACTATATTTATAGAAATGAGGTTGTTTTGGTTTCTGTTGTATCGGTGATCTATGAAACGGCTAATATCTGTTGTACAGGCAGCTAAGATTGAGGAGTTGAAGGTTGTGAACCTCTAGCAAGCGGCTAGGAGCATGATTTGTGCAGGGGAGTGATTCTTGCCTAATATCTCCCGCAAGATGGAGAAACTTATCTTGGATCGAAGTCTTGGACAGTGATTCTTGTGGACCAGAAAATTGCGTGCTATACTGGCAGCTAGGAGCATGATTTGTGCATCTGAGTGATTTCTCCCTAAGAAATCACATGGGGTGACGTGGTTTTCCTCGGCGCTTTAAGAGATTTGGCAGTAAGGACAAACGAGGAAAGCTGTAAAAGCAAAGCACAAACCTATTGAAATGGTGATTCGAATCATCACGGCATCATTATCTAATTGTCCATAAATCCATATCTTATTCGATACGGATGGAATTCTATTTTTCTATCGTTTTAGAAGGTGCAGAGTCAAGGCCAATTCACTTCCTGATTAATTAAGGCTTTATCCAAGGATAAGTTGAGGCCAGATTCGTTACCAGAAGTTGAAGCCCTCCTCATGTACTCCCACTAATAAGGCCTTGTTGTCGGTCCATTGTAGGCCTCTTATCATGTTTTTATTGGTCTTAAGAAAAAAGGACCTGATATATATATATATATATATATAAAGGATGCAAATGAAATATCTTTTTTAAAGATCTAATAAAAAATGGATGTAAATGAAAAAAAGAAGATTGAGGTGATAAAAAAAAGTTTAAAGGACCTAATAAAAAAAAGAAAAAACTTGAGGTGGTAGTGTTTCCACCCCACATTTTTTTAATGTGTAGAATAATACTAATATAAAATCTCGTGTTCTATTGCGGGTTAGCATACAGATTTTTCATTGCAAGAAGGAATATTCAAGTTGTAGATAATTATTTAATATTTTTATTAAACTCTATCTAATAAGTAATCTTTGAAACCTCTAGATCTGACTCCTTATCTAATTTAGTTTTAAAATTAAACCTTGTGAAAGTTGTTCATATGTGACCCGATTGACTTGGTCAGTTTAAAAACATACCCACTGACTGTTAAAAAAATTTAAAGATTAAATTAAGAAAAATAATAAAATTGACACAAAAACACTCATAACCAAACTTTTTATCTAGCTTGGATCCAAAATTAAACCGTGTAGAAGTTGATCTGATGAAACCTAGTCGATTTGGTCAATCCAAAGGCAACCTGAATAACAAGTTAAAAAAAGATAAAATTGATAAAAAAATCTTTGGATCTGCTTTTGATCTCTTAGCTCGAGTTTAAAATTAAACCGTGTGAAAGTTATCTCGACGTGATCTAATAAACTTGCTAGTCAAAGTTATAATCGAGTAATTAAAATTATATCAACTCTAGAAAATGGCATGTGAGGATCTGCGAGGGGGGCAGGTTTAATTTCACTTGCTATTTGTTAAATCTCTTTGAAACTATAACAGACTGTAATTTTAAATGCAAAAGATCAGGATGTGTAGAAATTAAATGGCAAGATGGACACAAGTCTCCTGGGACTAGACAAGAGGTCATGAAGATCTCTAACCACATCCTGTCTCCCACTGCAGGTGGTTTTGAGAGGAGAAATTTCTCGCGAAGTGGCCATCATATTCAACGTTATTGTTGAATTCTAATATTTTGGTAGACTTTCCGAGAAAAAAAATTGGGGTAGAGGCATGCATTGCGGATCGCTCGAGACTTGTAGCATTTGCTAGGATACATATAAACCTTCAAAAAACGAAGGCTAATTCACCTGCATTGCGGTGTATTAATTTTCATTGACACTTACGGCAAGATGCATGATAAGCTGTGTTACGTTGATGGACAGAGCATCGATCAGAAGTGAGGGAGCTATGACTTCCCAAAAGAACAACAATCCTATCCGCTGCTTAGTATTTCCAATTTCATAACATTGTATGGCAAGCTCAAGACCAAGTCGTAGAAAGATACGTAAATATCATACATCAGAACAAGTTATTAATGATGGTTTGCAGGGGATTGGTAAGAAATATCTACTTGTATAGTGATTAGTTGATGGATAAGTGCATGTAATAATTATTTAAATATTGGTTAGTAGTGAGTGGGTGAATGTGTTTGATATCTCATTTAAGAATGCCATGGATCTATTTCTACCAATCAATTAATTCTTCTGAAAATGGTTTTCCAATTTTTTTTAAAAAAACAAAAGAGTAATTAGACCTTGTAGTTTAGTAAAGTTAAATAATTAATCCTTGTAGTGTTAGAAACTATGTATTTAGCCCATATAATTTTAGATTTGTGTATAATTTAATTCTTTTATTAATTCCATGCTCGATTTCAACCTTTTTTTTTTCTTGATAAATAAAATAAGAAAGAGAATTATATGAGATGAGAAGATTTGACTATGAAAAAAAGTATTTTGAAATAAAAAAAACTGCTAAATTGAGGATGATTAACATCAATTAAGATACAATTTAATTATTTTTGTTTTTTATATATGCTGACTAGTTTTGATAAACTGACAGAGAATAATTTATGGATTGACCATACAATTTATGGAACACTATTTATGAAAGGAACAACCAAGAAAAAAGAAATCAATTAAATCTTGTAAGAATGTGAACTTTGCCAAGCAACATACAACAACAAGATTTGTTGCCAAGAGATATTTAATTCACTTGCCTTTATCTCATCAAATTCGCTACAACGATCATGCATCACGCCAGCTGAGAGACTTCAAAGTGCCTGAAGTAGCAGTAAATGTAGAACCTGCCAATCTTAGAGAATTTAATTATACCCAATTTTGACAGGAAATATTTATGTGGGGACTTAATTAATTTGATCGAGCTTGAGCAAGACGAGGGTCTTAATTAACCACTCGGTCTCCTCCCCTCCAGATTTCTTCAAGTTCCCTAGCAAAGACCTTCTGTCTATTAACAACAATTGTGATGTGATCTTCATTGTCGATCACCTTCACCTGAGCCCGAGGGACTTTTTGCTGAACATTGTAGCTACATTCAACTGGGATAAGCTCATCATTTTTGCCATGGAAGATATTGACATCACATTTGAGGTGGTCACGGACTGAATCCAAGTACCCATCAAGCTTGCTGCCGGTGCCACATATAATGTTGTGTAGGGTATGCCATGCAGCGTTGTGGGTGTGGCAAAAGAACCCCTCAATCAAGAACGTCTTCATCCTACACATTTTTTGTCAAAGTTTTGCATTTATGTCAATAGGAGATCGGAGATCGTTTTGCATGGAGTAAATTAAAGCAGAGCATATGAAGAAAAATATATGAGAAAAACAGGATTATTTCTGCACCAAACACCTGTCCCCATCACTCGGCACATGTTTTCGCCTTCCAGAGTAACTTCCAAACTGAACGATTCACCTACCGCTTGTGTTTTACATTTAATGGTTAATTACTGCTATTTTTGTCCTTCTGAAGGATTTTTGCTAGCTCTTTCTTGGCTTTGCTTGCTCAAAACCGACATGATATTAAAATAAGATTCAGGAATTCCCAAAGTTGCCATCAAAATTAATAAATTTAGAAACATAATTAAAAGATTTAGGAAGTTACAAATTTTACGACCATACTGCATTAGTGTGAACAAATTACCACACTTTTAACCTATGTGATTTTAAAATCTCCTATCTGCAAGTTTTAAAACGAGGAATCATCATTTGTCAAACCAAAATTTACAATTTCACCGTTTGAACAAGTGGAGGAGGTCTACCAAATCATCCAGCTGCACCACAGGTTAGCCATCTTTACAAAGAAGCCTACCAATGCCATAAAGCAGCCGAAGATTATCTAGCCAGCCAGTTTAGGGACAAAAAATTATGGGCTAAGCCCCTAAATCTTGGTGGGACACTTGTACGGTGGTCTGTCATTAATCTCAACAATAACCATGAGAAAGCAACTGTTTCAATTAGGATCTGACAATTGTCATTTGTGCTGTGGTCCACCATGGCCCCCGTTATAATGGTTACTATCAAAAAATAATATCTTACTGTCCAAAAAAATTTATATCGGTTAGAAAATACTTAGTGGAATTTTTTTAGTTATTTTATGAGATTTATTTGAAAAAATAAACAAACAAAGATAAGGGAGAATAAAATACATAACCTATTAAAAATAATAAAAATATTTTCACATGCTCGTATTTATTTTTTTAAAATAAATCTAAAAACAACTAATAGAATATTAATAGTTACAAACATCATAGAATCTCTTGTTAGTACTTACCATAAATGTTATTTTTCTAATTATTGGAATACTCAAAATCTAAGGAATAAATATTTCTGGCCAATTATCCCAAAATGGACCCTGTAAATGGATTGGAGAGATTTCAGGGATCTGTCCCGCTATTAATGAAGAAAAGGACAGGTATTTAATTTGAATGGGGTTTAGGGGTCATGCATCGTCTTTGTGTAAGAGAATTGACTGGCTTGTGCAATGCCAGGTCTCCTTCATTTCTTGTTATTCTAAAAGTATATATTAATTAATTAGCAGGAGGTCCAAAATTACTAATTAAGATGAGTCGTGTAGCTTAAGTCCGAAGATCCCTACTTTTTTCTCAGAGAAACTAGATTAAAAGAATACAGCGCTTAATTAAATATTATATTTATGGCAGAAAAATAAAGGAAATTAATTAAGGCCACACCATATGATATTAGGTTTGGTGGGTAGTTATGAAATTGAGCACAAAAAACATGAAGAAAATTTTATTATGAACCAAACGAGAAGTTTCGATTGTTGAGTTTTACTAGTGCCAGCACTTGAATTGTTAGGACAGTTTTTAAGGTGGTGGAGTTTGATGAGAATTCACCTGTTTCGTGTGACTAGTTTTGTAAGAAACTCCCACAGCCGGTGATTTTTGCAGATGACAAGGCAAACTGCTCTGGTGATGTGCTCATACCAGCACGCAATTGATGCACCAAACGTAATTAGTGGCCACACACGCCTTGGAGCCACTTGTTTCATCACATGCTGTGCTGCTGGTACACCTTTTGGTACTTTGTAATATGGCTGCCATGGTCACATATATAAACCAGTTATACAGTAATTAATGCATTAGAAATTTTGAACGATTTTGTGAATCATTTCATGGATAATCGAAACAGTTACAAAACAACATCAGAAATAAAAACTAACTTACCGGTGCAAGGAGGGTCAGGGACTTGACCGAGCCAGGGTGTTTTACGGCAAGTGCCAGGGCCAAAATACAGCCTAAAGAATGAGCAACAATGTGGAAGGACTTGACTTTGTATGGTTCAAGAACGGATTGTTCAATCATGTCCAGATGCTCTCTTAATGTGTAAAGGGAGTCAGCTGGCTTAGGGCTCCTCCCAAACCCTAGTAGATCAATGGCAAACAGTCGGTAGGTTGATTTAGCTGAATTTGAGAAGTTTGGAAATAATGTTTCCGTCCAAAATGCTGAAGATGAAATGAATCCATGAACGAAGAGGACATCTTCTTTTGCCTTATCTGATCGAACATTACAAAACATAATTTAATCATGACACGTTAGAATTATAATGAGTACATGAGTAATTAGTGTACATGCATATGCTGCTAGGAGACTTGTGTGTTTTTAGTTAATTACCTTTAGGTCCTTCAGCTCTAACGAAGAGGGTTTCTTTGCTAGAAGTTGTCCACGAGGTGCAAGACTTGCAATCACAATCAGACCATCTTGAAGTGGGATATAATTGTTGGCCTCCAATCTTCCCTCGAAGCATTCCAACAATGGTAGAGTTAACAGTGAATGTGGATCTCGTAGTTCCTTTCTTGATATTCTTCTCGGATGATTGTACAGTGACAGTACTGGACTTATCCTCCACCTTGAATCTCTTGAGCTCATTTACGGTTGATTTTGAAATCTCAGACACTAATGAAGGACGAGTGTAAAGAGTGTCTGAGATCTCTTCTAACCCTAACTTGGTAGAAGTAAGGAAAACAATCTTGGACTCACCTTGTTCAGAGACCAAGATCTTGCCGCTACTTGTGATGGCTTCTTTAGCTGAGGTACAATAACAAGGTTTCCATTCAGCTTCAATGATGAAGTCCACAGCTTTGAATGCAAAACATAGAATGAGATCAAGGATGTCTAGAAGAGAGAAGACAATGAAGCTCACTGCATCATGTAAAACCCTGCCTGTTAGCCTTAAAATCATTATGGTTTTTCCCATTACAGCCATTTCACTAGAAGGCATCAGTGCTCCTCACTTAAAATAGTTGATTAGACCCCAAAGAGAAGAATACAAGGACGTATAGAAGAAAGAATAATGAGTGACTAGCTATGCCAGGAAAATTTGAAGGAAATTATTTGCTCCTATTCAAGAATGTCAATATTCCAAGCACACATTCCTCTTCTTGGTCTTGGTTTCTTGATTTAGAGTTCTTGAAAATGGTTGTGGAAACAATGTTGCCCTAACTTGTTGACCACTCCCAAAAAGTGCCCTCACTTGATGAAATCGTGAGGGCTTTACTTCTCTACCTTCTTAAAACTTCTTGGAGAGAGTAGGGGGGGGGGGGGGTGGAAGACATGGGAGGGAGAGAAACACATGGGGGGGCCGGGGGGGTAAAGAGAGTGAAACACACAATTACAGATAGCAGATAAATGAATTGATAGTTTCATGAAGCATTGTTTGCTGGCCATGGAAAAAAAAGTTAGGTGGTAGTTGAACCTCTCCTCTGTAGGAGAAGAAACAATTCTTCTGAGGAAATATTAAGACTGCTTTTAAGTTTCTTTGCTGTCCCACTTCAGATGATATAATGTATTATTATATTTAACTAGACCATTAACTTAAAAACACAAGTCTTTTCTTTATTTTATTTTTCCTTAAGAAAAACCAAGGTAAATAATTTTTCGTAGAGAAGAAAAGATCTCTTTCTTGCACATGCGAAATACTACTATAACTAGGTCACTTTTTTTCTCATCCACCATGTTACAACTCATCCTTTGTTAACCCTGATCAGAAATATATGCCTAACACATTAATGTAAGCATTCTTTTTCAAAATTGAACAGCTCTCTCTGAACCTCTCGTATTTATTGCTGGCTGTCTTGCCTGCCCACAGGACTTCCATCCTCTTAGTTACCGATTATTAATATGCTCCTGATCACCACCACCGTCCTCATTCCTGAGGTCATCTTGTTATAAGGCTTGTAGGAGAAAAATGAGAAGATGACAGCTTCGTTCAAGTAATTAGATGGGGCAGGATTTTCACTTCGACGTGGGATTTGGATTGTGAAATTAAGTGAATCATAAATTGATCACTATCAAAATGAGAAGGGAATGAATTAATGGCAACCAAGTTTTTTTTTTTTTTTGGGGGGTGGGGGGGGATGAACTAATAAATTTGCCCAAGTGTACTGATCAATTATCAACCACATTTCATAATCTAATCATCAACCTCCAAACAAACTTTTTAAATGTCATTAGCTGGTGTGTCCTGTCCTTGATCGCTGATATTGTTTATATGATTAATATCTTAATCAAGTGCAAAAATCTATATGGTTTATGCTATATATAAGTACCAAACATATCAATATTTGATAGTGTTAATAGTTCAACAACCTAGTTAGTTTGATGGTTAAGGGATATATATACTCCCTTCTTTACTAGTAAATTCAAACCTCAAATTAGATTGCAAGAATTTTATTTTATTTTTTCAACTCTTGATAAGGATATATCCTTAGCGACTATCTTTAATTAGAATTGAAACATGAATTGAGTCTTGTTTAATAAAAGTTGACTCAAATATACCCTCACACTTGAAAAAAAAAGAAGCTTTAAAAATATTTTTACTCGGTTGATTTACACGCACATACACACACGGTGTAGGTTCACATATGCATGTCCGATAATGTATATGCCGACTAAAAAAATACCCGAAGCAATTGATAATCATACAGCTAAATCTAGTGAGAGTCATTGATCTCTTCACACTTAACTTACATGACCTTAATTTCTTCTTCTTCTTTTTTCCCCAGAGAAACGATGCATAGCATTGATTTCTTATCAGTTCAAACCCAACCACACCATATGTATTACGATGAAACATGACAAATTGACTATGGTTAGAAACATATAGCATTCAATTTGTCATTAATCTTAAGGTGTCAACATTAATTAACTACCTTGTAAACTATTCTAAGAATTGGTAAGACTAATCAGGTTCAAGTTCTACTCACTCAATGTCATTAGGACGAGCCCGTTTCTTTCACTCAAAGTCATAAATGGGTGGGATCTTCATAACATTTTTCTCCTTAAATGTTAATCTCCCAACCTAAATGATCACTATTCGAACTGATGAAAGTGATTACATGTGATAAATAAAAACCCAACCTGTGAGATTGATCCAAACATAGAGTCATTAGTCTAGTACTTTCAACTCGAAATTCAAAATTACTGAACGCAAAATTAATAACCCAAGAGTCTTGGATAGATTGGTCGACCTGCGGATCAAGTATTATGTAAAATTAATTTTTACTTTGAAATTACGAAATGCATCACAAATATTAGTTGGTTGCTGAAAAATAAAAATAGTGCAATATTGAAGGGGCCAGGGCCCCTAGCTCCTTTGACAGACCTAAAAATAGGCAAGGCACCATCGGTGACCGCATTGTGAATAAAAAAGTCTTCGTCGATGTAACCCAAGCTCAAGTATGGCGGCTTACCGAGGGTAGCCTTTATGTGCCGCTTTGCCCGAAGGTTTTGTTTACACGAGGATCTACTCTACTTCAAAGGAGGGCAACATGTTCCTACACCAACCCATTACCATGTTAGAACTAGGGGACACATGGCAACTCTAGCTAGTCATACCCAACTCCCCCATAAATTGACGGTGGAGGTGACAACGTCACTCTAAACAGGGCGTTGCTACCCACCAGAAGCTAAAGACCTCTATGAGTGCCCCATGATAAGACGAGGTAGTAATGTATTTTGTGCCCTCCGCCTTTATTCAAGTGGACGTACGTATTCTTTCAAGAATAAATGTTTAACTGTGATGCGAGGTAAGAACAGATCAACATGAAAGAAAACCGACCTTGAAATACAAACATTCTAAGCTGTTACGTTCAAAGCTTCTTATGATTTCTCTCAATCAATTTTATATATTAACTCCACTACCATAATAATAAAAAAAAATCTATCCTTCTGTTTTACTAACTCAAATATCAGAAAGTACTTTGTGCATTCAACATATTTGTTTGTAGAATTATGCAGGCTCAACAAGTTCATCCCACCTATTAAAAGCTTGCAGCCCCTCCAAAGCCCTCTGGACGAGATCAAGTCTCGTTAGTTGGCACCTTTTATATGGGATCATAAACTAAAAGCTAGTTGACACCCCTTCCACTTGGACAATCTCTGAAAATATCTCATGGTATATTGTTTAGAAACCCTTGCCCATGAGAGGGTTTTAGATTGGACACCACTTGCAACTCTAGATCTTCAGTAGCTAACACAATAGATAGGAATTCTTGATGAAGTCCCCTTGGCCGCACAAGAACGTCTTAAGGCTCAACCTCACTGCACGTATCCAACGCGAGCAAACAAGTCTACTTTCTTGGAAAACAATGGACAAAATTATAAGGTACAAAAAATCATTCAAGTTTCTCCTCATCCACAAAGATATTTTCGATAGCGAAAAGAATCCTTTTTAACTAAGCATTATAGCTCTCATGATTTCTTTTTGGGTTTTTTCTCTCAAAATTTTTAAAAACATAATAAAAAGATTGACAACTTTATAAAAAGAGGGTGATAAAGATTTTAAATGTATAGAATAATCAAACTTGAGTTTTAAATAAAATTAAGAGTCTAATCACAATCTCATGTATGTTAATATAATAATGTGTGTTATAAATATTATTTTTTCTTTTATAATTCAAAGTGTTCAAATTAAAAATATTATTATTTGTGTTATAATTATTATTATAACTCAAAGTATTGATATAAAAAAATATTATTATTTGTGTTGTGAACATCCTTGAAATTCTTAATATAATTATTTATGTTATAAATATTATTATTTTTATTATAATTCTAAATATTCATATAAAAAATAGTATTATTTGTGTTATAAATATTATTATTTTATTATAATTAATAGTATGAATATTAAAAATATTATCATTTGTGTTATAAATATTATTATTTTTATTATGATTAAAATTATTAATAAAATAATTGATAAAATTGATAAAACAATTATTATTAATATTAAAAAATATTATTTTTTTATATTATAGATTTTTATAGTAATTTTTATAAAAATAAAAAATGAACCCGTCATGTAGCGCAAATATCCAACTAGTTAAAAGCTAAAATAAGATGGGCAAAGCACCTTGATGAAATTTTGTTAACACACAAAACTACACCAAAATCCTTCACCAATGAGACCTCATTCCTTCTCACTTATGGAACATAGAATATTACATTTGCAAGAATAAAATGCCCTTGCTACATAGTACGTACTCTAATACTCCCCTGGAAAGAATGATGAAGGACTCTAAACTAACCTAAACTTATTAGAGGACAATGATTGACAACTCATTTGAGGCATAAAGCATACATGCATAATATTAAGGTAAAAAATAGCTAGGTAGTTCAAGGTCAATGATCATGCTTTGAGGAGTTATAAGCAATATATACAACCTAAAAAGGAAAGGTAAGCTGGCACTAAAATATAATAAATCTTAAAAAAATATTTTAGTAATTAAGACCAAATGGTAAGAACCTCCCTTATATATGGCACTAACTCCATCTAAAAATGTACCTCTAATAATGTGTTATAAATGAAAAAAAAAATATTCTTTTTGTAAATAAATCCCTTTATTTTGTTTTCCTATTTGCATGTCTCCTTTATTTATTTCCATGTATTTATAAAAATATAATAGACTCCAATGCCTTCATATATACCTCTAGTACTCCTTGAAATTCTCCATGAACTCCTTCACATCTGATCCACGGATATCTCCAAGTATATTTGAAATTCTTCATGGGTATCTCCATATATCCATTTACATCTCCAGATCTATATAAAATTCTCCATGGATATCTCTACTTGTCCATTTCTTCCTGGTTATCTCGATATCTCCAGGTTATCTTCCTGCATGTATTCATGGTCATCTCCAAGTTTTCATGAAATTATCCATGGGTATCTCGCTGTCTTCATTAAATTCTTTCACTGTATCTCTACATCCAATGTTGTATCCATAAAAATCTCAATTGCTATTTCTATATATGTCACCATAAGAATCTCTATTAATATCCCTCATGTGTGAGTGCGAGTGTACATATCTCCGGCCCTATATAAGATTTTCTCCAGTTATCTTCAAGTCTAATAAATTTCTTTGTTTGTATCCGAGTTTCCTTGGAGATCACGATATTGTCTCTATCAATAATCCCCGTACGTGATCAATCTCCGTGAGTGATCCCCTAGTAAGCTCATTAGCCCTGCATTCATGAGCAAGTCTTCACATCTGCTAAACATAGGGAACCCCATCAACCATCTGTCCATCTCCCAATAAAATTAAAAGGGTCCGTACCATCCAGGTGAAAAACTCCTTGTGCATGTCAAGCAAGTTTTCTCTCCACCAATCCACCCCAGGATCCATCTCATAAAACCAGAAAGCCAAAAAAAACTTGCAACCTGTACTTAGAGATCGGGGGATGTTTGTTCAACCTCCCAACTTCAATCAAATACTTGCTCGATCTCTCTGTACGTAGCGCGCGATTTCCTTATGGTTTATGAGTATGCATGGTTATAAATATATAAACATTAATTTAAAGGCTAAACCCGAATACGAAGCGAAGAAAGTTACATTGCTTATAGGCAAAGTACAATCAAAAGATGTAATCTTGGAAAATAAAATAATCAACAAAGAAAAAATGTTTGTAATTTTTACAAACCAAAGATAAGACCAATTTGCTTCTGTCCTTAAAAAAATAAATATTATTAGTAGAAGATATTTAATATTTTTAAAGGAACATGATTGGTCATGTTTCAATTCCATCATTAGTTTTAAAATTAATGGTTTGGATTAAATGAGAGAGAGAAAAAAGATAATAAGTACGTAGTTAAGATGTTTGGCCAGGCTAATGGATGGCCTTAGCACATTTGTTAATAATCATTTAATTCTTCTAATTAATTTATGTGCTTAGTTTTTTTTACTTAGAATTTATTTAAACATCTTAAAACGTTATCATATAAAATAATAATAATTTTATGTATTTAATTAGTATCATTCGCTTTTATTTAAATAAACAATTTTAATCCTTTTTTTGATAATTTTATGATCTGCTTGTATATAAAAGACTCCATGAATTAGGAGCTAGAAAGTTCATCGTAGCTGGACTTTGAACGCTCGATCGGTTGGATACCGTCTGTTCGTCCTCTCGATCAATCTACTACCAAGTGGAAATTGTTTGGCAGAAATAAATGAATTAATCCAAGACTACAACAAGAAACTGAATTTAATGCTCGATGACTTTATCAGGATTTGGGTCCTCATATTCGTACTGGGCTGGTGTATATGAGGTTTTACATATAATGATAGACATCATCTCCAAGTCCAAAAGGCAGTTCCCTAACATCTCTTGTGCCAAGTAATTTGTATGGCCTTGTGTATGAACTGACAGCTTCATAATTCGCTTCAATACTGTTGATCCATCTTTTTTAATATTTTAAACTCTAAAATGCTAAGAGATTAATTACTACATGCTCTTTGTAAGAGCAATAGCTAAGAACTATATAATAAGTTACTCACATTGTTCACAGCAGTAGATATGAATTCAAGAGAATCATCTTAGAGTTTTCCTAGCATTTATTATCACCATGCTAGCTCAACCTGCAGGTCATCCCTGCAATGGCTGGTTGTCTTGCTATAATAAAGATCACAGAATCAATGAATTCATCCTTCTATGCCAACTATATTTCCCTATAAGAAAACAAAGATGACTAGCACTACTCTCTGCAATTGACTTCAATATTCTCTTTATAAACTACCACCATCACATGAAGCTATCACTACAAAAGAAAGACATATATATATATGCTGACTAGATCTGAATTGATCAGTCCTGAGTAGAGTTGAGTGCAAGAAAGACCAAAAGTCAAAAGCCCGACTCAAGTTTGTTCTGATGACCCATAACTATCTATGCTGTCATAATTCTGCATTCCCAAAGCTTCTTATTTATTGATTTGTCCCTCTTTTCTTTGGAATCCCTCGAGTTCCAACGTTGACTTCCTTCCATTGAAAAAACTGAAAGCAAAGATGAGATGTTGAGTGTTAAAAGAAACCATGTATATATGGGGTTCAGTCTGCATGCCCCTCCCTACAACAGGACATGGATTTCTGCAAAATTAAGACCCAAGTCAGTGTTGAATTTTGAGCCATTACCATGTGAGATGCATCTACTTTGTTAATCTTTGCATGCGATCTGTAATGCTTTGCCTCTTGTGATGTGAGCTGTCACACCTGTGCATTTTTTTTTCCATGTCGTGGTTAGCAGGTAGCCAGGAATATGCAGCAAAGAGATTGGCATGTGGGCAAACAGAGCAAAGAAAAAAACTAAGCCTCAAAGTTAAAGCTCTAATAATACCTGATATTTTATAAAAGTATGAATAATAACTAAAAACACTAGAAAAATAACTAAATAAAATTTAAAAATAACTAAAATAATAATTAAAACAAACAAAACTAGAGTTTAATTAAAATTTTAGAAGACCAACAAGTTTTTTATAGGAAAACTGATAGTAGAATTTATTTAAAAAACAATTAGTTTTATTAAACCTGATCCAATAATCAAAATTTTTTATTATCAGATTTTCTTCAAATTTCAAGTTTCATATCTAACACATCCAGATTTCTTCACAAATTTCATTTCAAATCTAATTCTATCCTGGATCATAAACATGTCATTTTTCCTTTCCTTTTATTTGTTTAATGCTAATAATATCAACAAACAGTTCCACTAAGAAGTTGGTATTTAGCAGAATTTCATCCATTGCAAACCCAGACAGAGATTAGTTAATGTTATCATGATTATTTTTTTAATTAATATTGAGAATGATTAATCGTGTCGTGTCACTATGACAATTGATGATCTATTTGAAAAGTGGAACGAGATCAAAGTGCAATTTTGAATGGATCTTGCCTGTGGGTCTTTGTGCTAATGTTTGTAGGCCAAATTCTTGTCAAGATGGGATATTGTGCTGGGCTACTTGGTTGTTAGGAAATTGGATATTGGGCTCACCGGCCCACAAACATATTCAATACTATCCCTGCCGAAGAAGATAATCTCGTGTTGAAACTCTTCCTTAATATTGCTAATCTTACAAAATAATAATAATAATAATAATAATAATTTCTCGAGATTACTTCTTCGACAAATCTCAACTTGAAGTTTATCAGGAGACCTCTCATTCAATGAACGATGTTCTTCGGTACATGATATCTTTTTTATAAGATTTAGCATTTTTAACAAAGTCAGTTAACATTTCTGAGTTTCTTTTCTCTTCTTTCTTTTTATTTAGTTATTTATTTATTATACGTTTTATTTATTTATGTTTATTAAGGGCTCTTTAAATTTTTTATCCATAGAAAAGCAGATTTTTTGTTTTTTTTTTTTGGTTTTTTTGCTATCTTTTCTTTGATAAGTTCTTTTTATCCGTAATGCAATTGCTGTCCTTTTTGTCTGGAATCCAATGGCCACTCGTATCAACACGACGAGCATCCTCTTCATTGAGGACATACGCTACCTATCTATATATTTTTATTTTTCAATTATTTTGTATATTTTATTTATTGAATTCTGCTGCTGGTGATTCAAGCTTAAATTAGTGATCGATCTAAGAAATTTGATAAAGGAAGTCCACGAGAAATGCCTTCTAAGCATAAATGAGCATTGTTGTTTTGATGGGCGTAAGTGTCGATTAATACAAATATTATTAATTTAAAAAGTTTTATTATTATTATTAATATAAATGTTTGAGTTAATTTGCATGTATCTTAACTAATTATAAGTATTTTGAAATAAATGATTATATAAATTTCTAGTGATCCCGAGACTTGTAAAACTCAAACTGATAATCTCTCTAAAAAATTAATTTAATAATTAATTAGTTGAGTTATATTTTTTAAAATTTTAAAAAATTGATTTCCAATTACTGCTCACAAAGCTATTAAATATTATTTTCAAGATCTAAATCCATTTAAAAGATCTTTTTCTTAATCTCTTATAATTTATTTTTATAGAACCACTCCAGATTGCTCGAGAATTTAGCTACTTTCCCTTAATTCCGTATTTATTCTAGATTTTGTGTTATAGCTATTTCATATTTAGCTCATGATCAAATAGGACACAACAGCCAACCACACCCTCCTCTAACCTTCACACATCCTTCCTTCTGAAATTCCCAACATTAATATAGACGAAAAAGAAATAAAACTCATAAGAACATTAGTGAAAATCCAAGAATTAAACTCACCACAGAGCTTTGAGAATAGTGGACGTGTAGGAATGTGCTTGAACATGTGCAGGATTCCTGCTCAAGACTTCTTCGCTAATGAATTTGGGCTTCCATTAACTATGATTCCTGGTAAGTCTTTGTTTAGCCCCTTCAAACTCAGATTTATGCACATTATCAATTGAAACAGTGGTGAATTTGAAGTAAACACTAAACTCTGTATCATGTGTCTATGGATTTGTTTTACTACCAGATCTTGAAGACATGGGTTTCGAAATGGTTTATGGACAAGTTCCACCCCCATTTGAAGAGGATCCAGTAGAAAACAGCCTAGCCTTGCAGATATTCTGTTGATCACGTAGTTTCTAACAGAAGATCTTGAATGAATGAAGGCAAACGCTAACAAGCTAAGTGTTCACAATAATTACATAGCGAAGAATAAAAGTACAGGTTGATTTGAATACTCTTAGCAAATATTTTAAGAAAACCTCTCGCTTTTATCCACTTTGACAAAGCTAATTATGGTACGATTTAGTGTTTCTGCACCTTTCCCTTTCTTTTTTATACTTTACATGGTTTCCATGTGAATCTTCAATCGGTGCCTCAAACGTTTTCTGGAACCAACATTTAGTTTCGAGCAACAGCAGTTACTCGAAGAATGTTTTCTCTTTATCTAAAGATGACCCTCGAGCACACAAATTACTAACTCAAAAAGTTTTCCTCTGAACGAGTCCAATCTTTAGGCTCCTGTCATATCAGGACTTCACAAATCAAGCCGCTAATATTGCAAAAAACATGGTAATTCCTACCCGCAATATTGTAAAATCTTTGACCAACTATGTTAAATTTTGATCATAAATAATTTTTTTTTATGTTTTTGAATTATTTTAATATATTGATGTTAAAAATAAATTTTAAAAAATAAAAAAACTACTATAAAATATTTTTAAATAAAAAAACACTTGGAAAATCAATATTCACCCCACTCTAACCAGACAGTAAGGCGAATCAGATCAGTTATGGAATTATTGTTGGACTAGATTGACCTTTAACTAATAAAATTGTTCATACAGATGGCTGGAAACCAACCCGTGTGTGATAACTGATAAGCCTCACCTTGGCTCTGTTGAGTCTCATGTGATTTTGACTCAATACGTATCCGTGACTTCATTGCTAAAGACAAGATACATGTCCACCAAAATCCAGTACCACACTCCACCCTCCAGCCATTAATTACGGTATCCAAGGTCACAAAAATCCGAGCAGTCTGTAAGACCTTGGCATGATTTATATTTATCTACTCTCTTCTTCTAGATAACCCCACTATTTTAATGCACGAGAACTATCATTTAAGGTATGAAATATGAATTTTTGCCTTTTGTTGTGTTCTTTTGAATATCATGTCAACGACTTTCAGGTTTACTGTATTAAGCATTTTGGATAAGTTTTGCGTATGCTGTTGTCTCTACAGCAAAATGTCCAAATTTTGCGCAGTTGATCCCGTGACTAGCATGAATCTCTCTCTTAACGACCAACGAACTCTCAAATTAACTTCCTGCAACTCCTGTCTATAAAATGGCAACTCCTCTTCAATATAGCTCAGACCCACAAGCTCTAGAATCCTATACATCGCAGTAAGTATAGCACAGACTCAATAGTGTGGAGCCTTGTGGGAAAATGGCTATTGCTACTGCATTTTCACTGAAGTTGCAGATTTTGTTCATTATTTTTTGTTGTCGTAGCTATTTCAGCACTGCCTTTACTTCTCAAGATTATGCTGATGCTCTTGAAATATCCATCCTCTTCTTTGAGGGTCAGAGATCAGGAAAACTGCCAGTGAACCAACGGCTAACATGGAGGGGGGACTCTGGGTTGTCTGATGGCTCTGCTTATCACGTACTATTTCAAATTCTGCTATAAATTAACTTCCTGTTCATGAATATAATAAAATGAAGATAGCAGGACTGACTATCCTGGTTTTACTATTTTGTGGATTTCAGGTGAACCTAGTTGGTGGATACTACGATGCAGGTGATAATGTCAAGTTTGGCCTTCCAATGGCCTTCACCACTACATTGTTGGCATGGAGTGTCATTGAATTCGGTAGCTCGATGCAGAATCAGATTACGAATGCCGAAGCAGCCATTCGATGGAGCACTGACTACCTTTTAAAAGCGGCCACTGCCACCCCTGACACACTATATGTTCAAGTGAGCATGCATAATGAAATTCTGTAAATTTTGCACATAAAACCATATTCATCAAGAGAAATGCGCACTACCCTCAAATAATAAATTAAGAATTTTGCGAAATGGCGTTACAGCAGCTGGAAAATTGCACTCTTGGATAACAGCAGGGGCCAGTAGGCACAATAGGTTTCTGCGTTCTTGATAATTTGAAATGGGACTTAGGTGTACGCTGGATGGTGCAGGTTGGAGATCCGAACATGGATCACCGGTGCTGGGAGAGGCCAGAAGACATGGACACACCACGCAATGTGTACAAAGTAACCACGCAGAACCCAGGATCCGACGTGGCTGCTGAGACAGCTGCTGCCTTGGCTGCAGCTTCAATTGTGTTCAAAGAGTCTGACCCTTCTTACTCCACCGAATTGCTTCACGCAGCAATGAAAGTAGGCATCCATTGTAACTAAATCGACTGTTCACTAGTTGTCAGCTTCTGCACTTGCAAGAAATATCTAATTGTGACTATGCAGGTATTCAATTTTGCAGACAGGTATAGAGGATCTTACAGCGACTCTCTCAATTCCGCAGTCTGCCCATTTTACTGCTCGTACTCTGGATACCAAGTAAGATTGTCTTCAGTTCTTGGCTTTCTGAAGTCAATCATAGATCTTAACCTAAGTTTGTCGATTCAGGATGAGCTTCTCTGGGGTGCATCGTGGCTTCATAAAGCCTCGCTGAATGGAACATACTTGGCTTACATCCAGTCAAATGGTCACACAATGGGTTCCGATGATGATGACTACTCCTTTAGTTGGGATGACAAGCGACCCGGGACTAAGATTCTCCTTTCCAAGGTTCTATTGTATACAGATCTCCTGCTTCACCTGCATAAATATTAGAAACCATATAAAGCTTGAACTTTGTGGTTCAACAGGAATTCTTGGAGAGAACTACTGAAGAATTTCAGTTATATAAATCGCATTCAGACAACTACATATGCTCTCTAATTCCAGGCACTTCTAGTTTCCAGGCCCAATACACTCCTGGTGGGCAATTTTTTCATTATTTCAGTGATACTAACAAGAAAACTTAATGCTAGTGAATATGACAGCATTTCCATGTGCTTTGCAGGGGGGCTTTTTTATAAAGCAACCGAAAGCAATTTGCAATATGTAACCTCCACAACTTTCCTTCTATTGACGTATGCTAAGTATCTTGGCTCAAATGGAGGAGTTGCCAAATGCGGTGGTTCAACCGTGACAGCTGAGTCACTCATCGCTCAGGCGAAGAAGCAAGTGGACTATATCTTAGGTGATAATCCAGCAAAGATGTCTTACATGGTTGGATTCGGTAACAAGTATCCACAACATGTGCATCACAGGGGTTCCTCGGTGCCATCTATACATGCACACCCGAACCGCATTTCCTGTAACGATGGGTTTCAGTACCTCTACTCCAGCTCTCCCAATCCGAATGTCCTTGTTGGAGCCATAGTAGGCGGTCCTGATAACAGAGACCATTTCGCTGATGATCGAAACAGCTATCAGCAATCCGAGCCAGCTACATATATCAATGCACCATTTGTTGGCGCTCTTGCTTTCTTCTCAGCCAAAAACTAATAGCAGTTCTATTATCCACATATTAGTAGTATCTATAGATGTAATGTCGGAAAAGACATTCTCACAAGAAAGCTGTTAGAGAGAAATTTAGTGTATTTGAGATGTGGTATCATGCTTGTCAGTTCAGTTCCGGAACATACCGAATTGAATCCTAGATTTGGCCATATAATTTCCTGGTGATCTTTTAAGAAGCTGAGGCAACTACTTACCTGCTAAATCCATCAGAAATTGCTGCATATTTTACCTAGAACTTCATGAGAATATTTAACAAGATAGGGTAAGCAGGATTGGAAACTAGTAAGCAACTTTCTGAGTTGAGGGTCCTCCCAGTTTGTGACGAGACCACACCAGGAGGCAAGAGCAATGAGAAACCTCCGTTCATTTTACTTTCCATTAATCTATTTCCTCCGATCTTCATAATTCAGTGGCCTTGTATACTTCTTCCTAATCCTATTTTCCCCATCAAAGTTGGCACCTGAACTATTGCTAGGATCATTTGGCACTAAAACAGGAGGAGCAACAAATCATTGCCAATATCGAAAATTGTTTGTTGAAACGAGATTTACGGGATGATTAACAATATAAGCTTTAGAAATCGCCATTAATTAATGAGAGAAACCTCAAATTGCTCTCTTAACTATGAAACAATTATCAATTTAGTCCTTGAAAAAATATTATTGATAAACTATTTATAAAGGAAAAAGACCCACAAAGATCAGAGATTCAGACGTAAATACCATGATAAACCACCCAAAAATCAAATAAACAGAAAGAGAGACATGAAAGATTTCACAAAATCAATCAAAACCAAATTATAAAATCAATTGCAAAAGCTATAAAAAAACTTGGAGACAATCAGATAAATAATCAAACAGGAGATTGTAATTTTATGATGAAAATCGAGAAAGAAAATAAAAATTTCTAATTAGAATAAAGAAAGAAATTAGCGATTTCTACTTAGATGAAGAAAGAAAATTGAACATTGAAAAAATTGTCTTTCTAGAGATTGATAGTAGTTTAGGGACTGATTTTAGATATATTATTTTCAAAGAAAAACAAAGTCTTTTTTAATTGTTTTTTTTTGTTACTTTTCTACAGACATGCTCATCGCTATACGGTGTTTGAAAATATAATTATAATTATTTTTTAAAATATTTTTTATATTAAAATATATTAAAATAATATTTTTTTATTTTTAAAAAATTATTTTTGAGATCAACACATCAAAACGATCCAAAACATATAAAAAAAATTAATTTTTAACAAAAAAATTAATTTTTTTAAAAGTAGAAGTACACTCGCGTTTTCCAACCCTATCAATCAACCAATCATATTTTATAAATGGAAGTTTATTTTATTAGGAACCAGAAATGAAACTACTTAAAATCCAACAATGATGATAATAGAGGAACAACATAAAAAAAAACCCTTGCTAATAATAATTTTAAAAAAATCATTAGTTAATCTAAAATAGAGAGGAAAAATAATAATTACAAAAATCTTCTTTGATTTGAATTTTACTTTTTCTTTATATTTTTATAAATTATATTTTCTATCTTGTAGTTTATATAATTAATAACAATTTACATTTAAACCATGCATTTTATTTGGATCTGTTATTAATCTAGAATATAAAATGTAATTTATAAAAATACAAATAAAAAATAAAAAATAAAATTTAGATGAGATATTGTTGTAATTACAAAAAAGAAAAGAAAATCATTAGCCAATCGGACAACGCGGAGAGATCAGGAGCTGGGAACAATAAACAAGAGTACAAAACTACATTAAAATAATAACCAATACCTTCAGTCTCAACCTAGGAATCCACATCTAAACCAAGGCCCAAATATAGCCACCGACAAGACTTGAATTTTCTTATCTTCTCTGCACTTCTCTTTTTGGAGCTTTCAAAACTTAAAAATAAAAAACAAATTTTGCATATAGTTGATTTGTTACGTAAATCAAATCGAGAAATTATCTCTTAAGAAACTCCATTGAATTATCACCTCCCCAGGCTTTTCCCTTCCTCCCTCCTTCACGCAACCTTCTTGGATGTCAAATTGGTAATCACAAGAAAACCCCAACCCAATCTCCTAATCTCACTCAAGACTTTCCCCTCTTAATAATTGTTTGTGATTCCGTCATCTTCTTTCTTTAGATCCCAGATTCCTCCCTCGAGCTCTCTCTCTCTCCTTCTCGACGAAGTTATATCTTTTTTCAATTTATTCATATCTGGACTTGTATTTATCTAATTGGATATCAATCAAGGTCGAAGAATTAAAAAAAATCGAAACCCTTCGAGATGTTTGGTGCTTAAGAAACTAAAGTTTGTGTAATTGTTTGGGTTTTTTAATTCGAACTTTAAGAACGTAATATTAGGAAAAAAAAAATATGATAAAAAGACTTGGCGGAACAGCCTCACAGGTCTAGAAGGTAGAAAAGAAAGGAGGTGGCAGGCCGTACCAAACAAAGATTAATAGAGCAACTCACCTAAATTATAAATATAAATATAAATGTATGTATGAATGTATGTATATGTATGTATTCTTTCCTTCAGCTTCAAGCATTGAACAACACGACGCAAACGATAAATAAAATACAGATCAAAATTAATTGAGGTTCCACCAGATCTGAGAATCGAATCCCCTCTTTCTCAGATCCATGGCTACTCGCTTCGCCCTCTTCTCCCTTTTCACTTCTCTTCTACTCTCCCTCTCCCTCGCCGAGATCCGTTTCTCCGATATCCGATCCGATGACCGTCAAATTATCCCTTTCGACGAATTCGGGTTCACCCACTTCGGCCGACTCGAACTCAACGTCACAAACATCCGCCTCTCTAACCCTAACCCCGATCTCGACCGATCCAAAATCGGATTCTTTCTCTGCACTCGTGATTCCTGGCTTCACGTTATTAACCAACTCGAAGATGGTGAAATCACGTGCGCTCTCCAATCGGATCTTATCAAGCCCGTTTTCACTTTCAACGACCTCAAGAAAGACCATGACAGCCTCTCCAAAATTGTAACTCAAAACGACGCCGATCAGTACACGCTTGTGTTCGCCAATTGCTTGACGTCGTTGAAAGTCTCCATGGACGTCAAGTCGGTCATGTATAATCTCGATAGAGGCGGTAAAGTTCGTGACTATTTGTCGGCGGGAAAAACTATTTTGCCGCGGGTTTATTACTTATTGTCGCTGATTTATTTCGGTTTAGTTGGTGTTTGGATTTATGTTTTATATAGGAAACGGCTTACTGTTTATCGAATTCATTTCTTCATGCTTGCTGTGGTAATCTTAAAGACAGTGAATTTGTTATGCGAAGCTGAGGATAAGAGTTACATTAAGAGAACGGGTTATGCCCATGGATGGGATGTTTTGTTTTACATTTTCAGTTTTTTGAAGGGGATTACGTTGTTTACTTTGATTGTTTTGATTGGTACTGGGTGGTCGTTTTTGAAACCGTATTTACAAGATAAAGAAAAGAAGGTTTTGATGATTGTGATTCCATTACAAGTTGTTGCCAATATTGCCCAAGTTGTTATTGATGAGACTGGACCGTATGGGCAGGATTGGATTACATGGAAACAAGTGTTCTTGCTGGTTGATGTTGTCTGTTGTTGCGCTGTTTTGTTTCCGATTGTTTGGTCCATTAAGAATTTGAGGGAGGCTGCAAGGACGGATGGAAAGGCGGCGGTGAATTTGATGAAGCTGACTCTGTTTAGGCAGTATTATATTGTGGTGATTTGTTATATTTACTTTACAAGGGTTGTGGTTTATGCGTTGGAGACAATTACTTCTTATAAGTATTTATGGACGAGCGTGGTGGCTGGAGAATTGGCTACTTTGGCATTTTATGTCTTTACTGGGTATAAGTTTAAGCCAGAAGCACATAATCCTTATTTTGTTGTGGATGATGAAGAGGAAGAGGCTGCAGCTGAGGCTTTGAAGCTAGAAGATGAGTTTGAGCTGTAACTTTGGAGTTCGAAGAAGATGGACATGTCAAGAATTCGAGGTAGATACTTGAACATTGCCACTGTAACTTTGCTTGCATTGGACGGTTTACTGTGTGGTTTTCTTAATTTCTTGTTGATGTGCTTTATTTTGGTTTTTGGGTTAGTAGAATAGTTTTATAAATTTCATGTATCTCCGTGAAAGTGGATATTCAACAATATGTACAAGCTCTTGAAGTAAATTGGCCACTGTTTTGACAATGTTTCATGTTTGATTCCTTTGTGTGTGTTTTGGCGTGAAGTAGCATATAAGCGTTGAGTTTAGGTGAATCTGTGCACTTTGGAATTGAAAATTGGAGATTGATTTTTCTTGCATGATAGAATCTTGGTGGATTTAAGGGAAATACGCAACACCAGTTTCTGAGACTGATTTGTCTTGCACATAGTATTTTGGTGGGTGTTCAGCTAGATGCATGCTTGTCTTTGAATTCTGAGTATGGCTTGTATGTATCTGTATGACCACCATAATAGGCACGCCTTATAAAAGTATCTTCATTCTTGTTTGGAACGTGAATTGGAAAATTAGAAACATCGTAGTATTTCAAACGAAAAATGCTTAGAGCCAATGAAGAAAGGGTAATCTTGCTTTCTATATCAATCTTGTAGAGCTTCCAATATATCTCTTGAGCTTTATGCATTACACCTCCAAGTGAAAGAATGTCCTGCTTCATATAATCTGACAAGCTTTTTTTCGTACTTGCCAGGCAGAGAATTATAGCTTGGTTAGTGTAATAGAAAACTTGTTTCATAATAAAGTTTTCATAAGAGCCTGTGTTCATGCCAAGTAGCTATTTGATTTACTTTCTGTTTCCTGTTGACAAAAACATTTGGACAATCCTTCAATCTTGAATTGATCCATGAATTCTTGTTTCCTTAGATCGGTGGTAATGGTTTGTTGGACTTAGTTTCTTGGACAATCTCAGTGCATTTCTGTTATATTGATCCATAGGGAAATGGTTGCAATGGTTTGTTGCTTATAATGCATTTAATGCTTTAACTATTTGGGATTTTTGTCATGCTCTTACCATATAGACAATTCGAAGAGAGGGAGTCACCTCTTGTTTTGAGTGTTACGTATAGGCTAGTTTATAACACGGGAATCTTGATGTTGATAAATATTTACTTGGAATTCTTATTTAGAATATGCCTGCCATGTAATGTCATTTTAGAATCGTCGGTAACCTTCTTGCTATCAAGATGCATGCTGGTGTTAGTTGTTGACTATTTTGCGTACTGGTTCTTCCATTGTCAATGGGCCGGAGAATGATCGTGATGATCATCCTATGTTAAGACTATTTTTCTTTCATTCAGAATTATATGCATGTTGGAGCTGTATTCCAAACATTGTCCAAGAGTTTTATTAGGTTGGGGTAGCGTTCTCTTCTTTCTCATTTCTGTACATAGCTTAGATCAACTCGGGTACTGTCGAGCAATCAAGATTCTTGCCGGGCCTCGTGACTAGATTAGGCTTTCTTTCTTTGTAAAATGTTTTTATCAAAATAATTTCATAATACAAATTAAGAAATTATATCTGTTAGAATTGAAATCTAATAATAAAGAATTATATATGTCAAATTGATTTTAATAATAAAGCCAAGATTGATTTGATAAAAACTTATAATCTAATTTGACAATGAATAAAAAAAATTAAAAAAAAATCTAAAAGATTCAGATTCCATATTGGTATTGATGTCTACGACTATAAAATATTTTTAACTGGTTATATTTTAAAATTATTTTTTAGAATTATTAATTTTAGAACTTGTTTATAAGTTCTTCAAAATCTATAAAATTAGATAAGATATGCTTAAGATATAAATAAAAAAGTCACCACACGTCACACATCTTCTACTAGATCAACGGTGATTAAATCCCGGCTGTCCACCAACTCCCCTCCTCCTCTAATACAGCACACCAAAACAAGTAGCTTCCTCTCACGTAGCAAGTCCATCGCTTGCAGGAAAGAAAAAGATTTTGTCTTTCAACAACATCAAAACCGCGTGCTCTCATAGCTGCCGTTAATACCTCTCTCTCTCTCTCTTTCTCTCCTTATCTATTGAAGCCAGAAAAATCTTTCTTTGAACAACCCCGCAACTTCATTTCATTCTTGTAGTTTGCTGCGAGTCTACAATGTGTAGAACCACGGACTTTCATGGGCTGCAATCAAGAACCCGAGAAAAGCACTTGAAGATTAAATCTTTTTACGTCCGGTTCACTGGTCCTAGACCCAATAACAAACCGGTACCCGAGTCACTCACTCTTGTTTATCTCCCTCGTGCTCATGATCTTGTCAGTGATGGGTCCAAGTTTCGACCCGAGACTAAAGCGTTCTTAGGTCTTCATAGGATTGTGGATTTGGATAAAAAGGAAGGAGATGGAGAGGTTATGTTCGGGTCAAGAGAACGGGTTCGGATCAACGAAGGGGTTCGGTTTGAGGTTTATTTAAGAGAAGAGAGGGTGCTGGAGGGGATTTTTAGAAGAGATGCTGACTTGGAAAGGTGGAAGTTGGAGTGTTGTGGCGGTGGAGGCGGTGATGACGCTAGGGTGGTGGAGGTTCGTGTGGCGGCGGAGGGACTGGTAGTCTTGGTTGAGAAGGTGGTGACGAGGAAAAGGAAGAGCAAAAGAGGCTGTGATAGGCTGGAGGTGATTCCAGAGGATAGAGAGGTCGTTTTGGATGAATCGGATGGTGGATGTTATTGTGGTTGTGACGGGAGTGGATTCTCGTACGGTGGAGATTTGGAAGAGGGGTGCGGGGGAGATCGTGCAGAGGTTGAGATGGAAGTGGAGGTTGTCAGATGGGCTATTGATGTTGGGGTTTGGGTCATGTGTTTGGGTGTGGGTTACATGATTTCTAGAGCTTCTGCAAAGAGCTTCAGATTACTTTGAAGAGATTTGGATCTCTTGTGGTTTCTCCAATTTTTTCATGTTTTTCCGAACTCACGCAATTGGAAAAGCTAAACTGCAGAATTTTCCATAATTGTTTTCTACTATCTGCCAAAAGTTCTTTTATATTTATATACTCCACTCATCAGATAACAAATCATATAAATATTTATTATTTAAATATTATTTATTAATTAATTGTTAGGTAAGGTATTTATTTAAAAAAACACTCATTTAGTCTGATTGAATGGGCATTATTATCACAGTGGGATGCAATTGTCATATGATCTTTGTCAACGACTAAGATCATTAGTTTTTAAGGTCTCTAAACTCTCCCACGGAGAGATTTGTACCCGACTTGACTACGACTACGATGATTATTATTTTTCTTTAAAACTATATATGTTTTCATTCAGTGGTGATTTAAGCTATATATGTTCTACACCTAAATATTATTTATAGGACTTAATTGTTTACTTATCTGCAATTTCACTAAATGTGTATTATTCTTTGTAATGTATTTTATGGAAGAAAAATTGTTTAGTCTAGCTGAGACCAGTACAATTGTTTAAATTAATTGAAGCTAGTGGCAGCATTTATATGACATATAACCGGGATAGTTGTTTAGACTATCAATTAAATAGAATTCGTGGTATCAGAATACTTGGTGATCGAGTTATTAAATTTTTATGTGCTTTCAAGTTTTGAGAATAAATATATAATTTGTAAGATTTTCAAAGTTGTTATGGCATAAAAAGTTAATGATGGATTTATATTTGAATTTATTCTAAATATTGTTTAAATTTTCTAATATGATTTAATTTTACAGGTCCTTCACATATCATACTAGAGCAATAGACATACAGTGTTCTTTCTGTTTAGTAGGATAATGTATTTAGAGAACTTTTTGTAATATAATTTATTATTGTATTTGATTTTATTAGAAAGATACTTGTATATAAATTAATGGAAGTTACTAAAATATAGTTTAATCTTACTTTTGTTCCGTTAAGTTGGAAGTAGGCTTTTTGTAATGTGTTTTCTTTATTTATTACGTTTTTTTTTAAATACATGATGTAAATATTAATTCAAATGCATTTTCAAGGAGATACATTTGTTTACGGGTGATCATTTTTGGTTTGGTTTGATTTTATTAAAAATTAAAATTTTTTTAAAAAAACCAAAACCGGTTTAAACCGACCGGTTTCAGTTTGGTTTTTAGAACAAAAACCGGTTTAACTCAGTTTTTTCCAGGTTTTTTTCGATTTAGATTCAGTTTAGTTTTTTCAATTTCATGTTTATAAAACCAAAACCGAACCAAACTGGCTAAGTTGTTTTAAATTTTAATTGATTTTTTTTATAATTTAATTTTTTCAGTTATTTTTTTTAATTAAATTAATTTATCAGTTTTTTTATTCATCTCTCCGTCTGCTATTCATAGTATCAATTCTTCACTGCTCTGCCATCAGCAGAAGCCACCTTGCTTTATTATTTTTCTTTTCTTTTGTGGTATACCTCGTTAGCTCAAACTCTGTTGCATTCGGAGTCCGAATAGAATAAAGTAAAGGCGGCATCCTTTTTTATTTTTTTCAAAAATTAAGAAAAAGCCATTTTCATCTTTCACTTTGTTTTTTCTTCAATGAAAGAGCCAGATTCATTTCCTCTCCCCACTCTTTTTAGTTCCTAGGAGTCTAGGACAGTAAAAGCAAGACTAGAACACGAAGAAGACCTTTTACAAGTGTAAACATGTCCAAAATGTAGCCAGTTAGATCATAGAATATATCGATCATTGTCAAATAATTAATAATAACAGAACTGTCGTGACATTTTAATTTTCATATATCTCGAGAAGTGAAGGTGATGATGATCAATCAGCAGCCTAGACAATTCCATGAGTGAATCCAATCCTCGAGACCCCACCACCACCACCACTTGCACAAGCTGGAAATTGTACGAGAATCCATTTTATAATTCACAACATAATATCCATCATCAACAACATTTTCAAAGTAAAAAACATCTTCGTCACCTACACCTCCCTCTTTCAGCTCGTAAGATCGCAGCTTCTTTCTGGGATCTCACCTTTTTTACACCTATCATGGACACTGAGCTAGATTTCGCTCGAGCCCGGATCCTGGAATTGAAAGCTGAACTTGAATATGAACGTAAGGCACGAAAGAAGTTGGAGACTATGAGTAAAAGACTGGCTAAAGAATTGGCTGAAGAAAGAAGAGGAAGGGAAGCACTTGAGAGAGTTTGTGAAGAGCTTGCTAGAGAAATCTCTTCTGATAAAGAGGAGATTGATCACATGAAAAGAGAAATGGGAGAGGAAAGAGAGATGATAAGAATGGCTGAGGTCTTAAGAGAAGAAAGAGTTCGAATGAAGCTTGCAGAGGCGAAAATGCTCTTTGAAGAGAAGTTGTTAGAAGTGGTAGGAACAACTACACAGGCAGAGCCTCACCAGAATTCAACTTCCAGAATGGAAAAGGAGAGTCAAGAAGATAAAGAACCTGAAATCGCAACTCCTTTAAAGACTACAGCTGTTTTGTCGGGCCAGTTAAACAGGTTAGTTGTGGGTGAGAAATCCTGTTATGACAACAGTGAATCGACAGAGGCGATCTTGAGTGAAAAGTCATCATTTAATGATAACACTAGTAGCATTTCATCAATGGTAATTCAGAGAAGTAGAGCATCACCAGAACCTGAGAATCCTCACATCAAGAGAGGGATGAAGGGGTTTGTCGAATTCCCTGGAGTGGTTCGAGCAATAGGGTCCAAAAACAAGCATCGGGGCACAAAGTTGGAGTGTCAAAAGGCACAGCTAAGGATTCTATTGAAACAAAAAAGCCCCATCAGATCCAATAATCTTATTGTTTCGTAACTAGTTATTTTTCACTTCCCTTTGTGTTTGATTAGTTTTTTGTGCTCTCTTAATCTGCAATCACTGTCAATTATCTTCTTGATTTTTGTTTTGTCAAATGAGTAGTGTTTTCTGGGCTTGTTAGGGTCGAGAGAGTGAGTATTGATGATGTGTATATGAGTTTTACTTGAAATATTGAAGGCCATGAAATTAGAAAAGGGTTGCTTTGGATCTGTCCAAGCCTTGCTAAAGGGGCTGGCTTATCTTTTATTTTATGAAGGCATCTTATCAATGTGCACTGTTGCACATGCTTGACTTTTAATGCAAACAGTTGATATTTACATGCATAAAAAGGAGTAAGATCCTTTGGAAGATAATGGGAAGGGGGGATGCTCTCAGCTAGATTTGACATTTGTCAAGTATTAGAAAACAAACCAACCCGGGAGGGATTTGAAATCAACTATGAAAAAATATACGAAAATTTAGCACCAAATTGAACTTAAGCCTATCATTCAAGCTATAACACATGTTATTACCTTCTTCTCTGTTGCTCGGACTTTCATCAGCGCTTCGTACCCATGTCGACATGACATGGGTATGGGTATGCAATACGTGTCTGACTGCACGCCAAAACTATGGACACGGCTGTGACAGAAATCAGGTGAGAAAAAAAAAAGAAAAAGAAACGGTTGATTGCGCCAAGAACAAATGGGAAGAAGAAGACGACGCTGTTTATTACCTATATCTCATTTGATAATGCGAAAATGATTGTTTTTTTTATATATATACAATGAGAATAGTTGTTTTTTAAAATGTTTTTATTTTTAAATAATATTTTATATCTTTTAAAATTTATTTTTTAATATAAATACATTAAAATAATTTAGAAATATAAAAAAATTAATTAAAAAAAATTAAAATTTTACAAAAATATTTTTCAATGGAGACATCAGACATATATTACCTGAAAGGATAAAATATATAAATATCCACCCTCTTTTTACATAGGCTCGGTTTTAAAAGATATAATTTGGCCCTTAATATTCAAGCTATTTTGATCCGTAAATTGAAATTATATTTAGTCTTAAAACATCGTTTTGGACTGGGCCATGTAAATTATTCAACCCAGGTGTGTGTAAATGTATTAAATTTGCGCATACATATATATATTAAATTGAAGGACTTCCATACCCGAGACCGAAATTCAGACACTTTTTGGCCGTGTTCCGGTGTCTTTATAATTTAGCGAGTTCGACATCTGCATCCATACCCGTGTCTGACACTCACACCCAAGTGGTCTGAGCAACATAGCCTTCATCTGTATTGCATGATTGTGTTATTGGTGTTGGGGTTTTTTTTTGTGTTACCATCAATGATTCTCGTTAATTTTTTTCACACTTCTGCATACTTCCAGTGCTTTTATCTTCTTTAGATTCCATCCCTGATAGCAAAGATTAATTTATGCTGTATGATCACAGGAAGAGGTTCCTGGAAAGGTAGAAGACAGTGAACACTCTCTAATGCCTATTATGCTGATGCACACAGCTTGTGGACTAGAACTGCATCCCTGAAGAACACAGTTCTGGTGCTAGTGAAGAAAACATCGTGTATGAACATCATTTTGGAGAAACTGATGCGGGTAATAGCGACTATTATAATGATATGTATTTCGAAAATGAAGAGGATGATTTTCGCTTACGCGGAGGATTATGACCGAGGCATGCCAACGCAGATTTTTGTTTTTTCCCTGTATTGTAAGATTTTGACATATTCATTAATGGTCCTTTTGAGTCCTTTAACCTCCATTATGATCATTTCTACGCCATCTTTATATCATTTTGGATATTAATATTGCCCCTTTTCTATTTCTTGGAGATGAAGCAATGCTAAAAAATGAAAGTGAATGGACAGAGTTATGAAGTGAAGTTAGGTCCCAAGCACTTGACTGAGGTCACATATGGTGATATAAAAGGCTAGTGGGAATGTCACTGCTATTTTATATAGCTCGATGCACTTAGTTTTCGTGGATGCTCTCTTCATCTTAAGCAATATTGCCTTCACGCATCATCTCCTCCTTCTTCTTCTTCTTCTTCGTCTTCTTCTTTTTTGTGTGTGTGTGAAGATGAGAAACTCCCATGCCCTTTGTGTATAGGTAAAATACACTTAGAATATGTGTATAGTCAGTTCGATACGACTATGAATTGAAACAAGATTTATGAGTATGATTGACGGTCAAAAGGATTGAGGAAGAGGGATTTTTGTGTATTATGAGAGGTGAGATTTGACCATGATCACACAAATTCTTATGTCATCCTTCAAGCCAGTTCATATATTAGTGATTAGACCAAATAGATTGGACCCTAAATCCACACTCAACCTCAGAAATTCAGAATCCGATGTTAGCATCGCGAAACATAATTGACCTAACTCTTATCCATGATTGAGAATCATTGAATACCCAAAATACATAGCATTAAAACTAAATATTTTGTCAGAGAGCAAGAACTTTGAAAATAATTAAAGCAGATATATAATATATATTCTTCAATATAAATGGAAAAGGTCAGATTACAGATTCAATAGGCTCAAATCATAGGTTAGCATAAGGAAAAGTCTGCCATAAAGACGCTTAATAAAGCTTCTTAGATCTAGACTAGAGATGATGGATGATTCTATGAAATTTGAAATAAATCAGGAAGAGATCGAGGAACATTTAAGAAGAAATAGCATCTGTCGGGCTTACAAAGAACATGGTGGATATGGAGTTAGAGGAGGTAACAGGCGCCAATTGGCAAGGCCCCAGCAAATTATTACTCGTGGAAAATTAGTGCAGTCTTCATATTGTACGGTTTAAGTTTAGAAAGTCTAAGCAGCCAAATTAGAGTATTTCCAAATGCTTTATTTCATGAACAAATAAGGTGGCAAATATCTTTTGGTGCTAGCATTTGAAAGAAACTATATATATATATATATATATATATATATATGGAAATTTGATATGATATGATTGACATGGAAAGTTGAAATAATAATTGGAATGATGGATAAAAATATAGATTGATAAAGAAAAAATCAAGTTAATATTTTAAAAAAAATATTAAAACAACAATCAACTTTTATTAACTCGATTTAATCTGTCTAATCCGCTACTCAGGTCATGAGACTATGATAACTCTATAAAAAATTATTAAATTTAATTTTTAATCAACTCAATATTTAACGATAAATTAAAAAAAATCAACTAAAAAAATGAGTCAAGTCAATCTAGATTAAACCGTCAAACTTGAGTCATGAGACCAGGATAACCTAGAGAAAGCAAATCAAAAAAAATTATAAAGCTTAATTATCAATTAATCAAATGGTCAAGGATAAATTTTTTTTAAAAATCAAATAAAAAAAGGACACAAAAAACCACCTGAGTCAATCAAAGTCAACCGATTAAACTCATTATCTGAGTTATGAAATCATGACAACCTCATAGAATGGAAACCGAAACTAATTATGAAGTCTAATTCCCAACCAACCCAGTATTGAAAGATGATTTTTTTAAAAAAATCCAACTAAAAAAGGATTAAAAAAAAACCCGAGTCAACCGACCTAACCTACGACTTGGGTCATAAGACCGTAATAACCCCATAAAAAACAAATAAATTATAAATTATAAAATTCAATTCCCAATCAATCCAATATTAAAAGATTAAATAGAAAAAAAAATAACAAATAAAAAGGACAAAAATTAATTATAGTCTACTTGGGTTAACTTGTCAAATCCGGGTTGGAAGACAAGAATAACTCTATATAAAACAAATAAAAAACTTATAAATTTTAATTCTCAATCAACCTAATATTAAAAAAATTAAAAACAATTATAAAAATTAATTTTTAATTAACTCAATATTAAGAAATGAAATTGAAAAACACTCAACTAAAAAAGAAAAACGAGTCAACTTACCTAACCTACAACTAGAACATAAAATTATAATAATCTTATAAAAATAAATTAAAAAATTATAATGGTCAATTCTTAATTAATTTAATATTAAAAAAATAATAATAATAACTTAAACCAACCTGACTTATTTATATGTCAAAATCCTGCAGTCAAAGTTCCGTTCCGTGTTTGTAGACTAAATTTCCGCCCAAACATGAAATAATAAATACAGTATTTTCCCAAGTCTTTTTCGAGCTTTATTTTTAAGTTTTTTTTTTCTCGATCGATAATGAAAGCCCAAAAATCAATGAATTACTTTGAAAGCTTTCACATAAAGATGCTATTTCACATTAAGTATATTTGACTAACATACTAAATGTCTACATCTTTGATATTCTCTCTCCTTTTGCCGTTTCTATTGAATAGACAAATTATCTCGTAATTTTATAATTATTTTTTATAATTTTATATTTTAATATTAGTTAATTAAAAATTAAATTTTATAATTTTTTATTTAATTCCTATGACGTTATTATATTTTTATAACTCGGATGGCAAATTTTTCGTGTTAGTCAAGTTAATTTTTTTTAATTTTATTTTTTAATATTAAAATTAAAATTTATAATTTATAATTTATAATTTTATTTTAAAAACAACACTTGTATCTCTTTAACAATTTTTTTTTTTACGTAGGAAGAAACTCCATCAGTGTAGATGCTATAAAGGTTTGCAACCAAAGAGACTAAAAAGGTTGAATTTAAGCCCCGGGAGAGGAGGTGAGATAAATTCTCATGAACTTTCTTGTCTTTGGCTGGCTTTGAATATTTGATTTCAATCAAGTTAAAAAGCTGAGTTTTTTTCAAGTATGCGACAGCAGTTACGAGGATACAGAAACACACAGTAAATGAATGAATGAATGAATGAAATGGACAGAATTTTACATTTCCGTGACTTTTCAAGATTGAACTTCAAATATTATGCCAAATAGAAAGAAAGAAAGAAACCTCACCAGCTAAAAGTCCTCTTCACTCTCTCTCTGTATTTATAAACAAGCTTTTATTTTACTTCGTATAGGTCTGAAGGGAAGCATTCTGTTTCTCAGTGTGAGAGAGAAGATGGAATTGAGTGTGAAGTTGCTCTATTCTTCAGCACTTGCTTACTACTTTTGCCTTCTTCCCTTCATCGTTCTTCTTTCAACCTTTCACCTGTCCAGTGCTCAAAACGCCACTACTGATCCATCTGAAGGTACCTCTCCCTGATCTCTCGAATTCTACAGTACAAGTATGAATCCTCTTGAGGTCCAAACGGTACCAAAATAAACCATGTACATCGATTTTTCTTGCATCATTAATTTGTTTTTCTCTTACTTTGAAACCTTTGCGTGTACATGGCATCTTTAGCTTTAGCTATGAGAGTTTTTATTTTAATTTAGGCTCACACAAAGGGATGAAAAGTCAGATTAAAAAAAAAAATATATATATATATATATATATATATATATATTAGCCATTTTGATAACTACAGATTGGAGATGTATCAAAAAAAAGCTCTTAGCTTCAAATGATTTTACCAATTAAAATGTTTTTTTTTTACCTTGTTTGTAGAATATATATATATATATAGACTGTACGACATGAAAAACCAGACTGAAAGTCTTGTTTTTCTTTCTGGGTTTGTTTTTCGTTCATATTTATGCTGATCGGAATTGCTTTTTCAGCAGAAGAAGAAAACTAAAGAAGCTACCTGTGTATTTAATGATGTTTTCGTTAAGTAGCTAAGACCTTAATATCACAAGTTGGTAGCCAAAGAATAATGTGATCTTTTTCACCAATGCTCGTACCGATGGCTAAGCTTCCTGATAATTTTCTTGGAATGATAGCAATCTGAAAGAGATAGTGGATGCGTGTGGTCTGTAGAGGGTCACAGCTCACAATCAATGCCCACTATATTTTTGGTCGGCACACATGTGGTTCTTCAATTACATTTCCTGGGCTGTTACATCATAATATATATATATATATATATATATATATATATATATATATATATAATCATTACCTTAAAAACACTTTCTTAAAAACATATGTAAATGAGTAGTATGATTTTTTCGAAGATTCTCTTTTAGATAACATAAGAAGAAGTGAAGTGTAGATTTAATATGGTGTCCCTGCCCATCTCTTCGTAGTTGATTACATAAGCTTTTCATTTCAAAAATTACTGAAGAAAAGGGCATCATAGTGTGGATTTTTTACTAGCCAAGAATATGAGCATGAACATCACTATTCACTAATATGTTGTTAATTATAAAGTTTTAGTTAATCAGACGATGGATTTTAGCTGATTGATATCCTAATTATATACATAAAAAAAAATATTTTAGGAAAAAAGAAGAACATGGGCAACTTCTTACTGTGGGTTGAAAAGCTATAGTATTCCTGGCTCAATTTTTTGCAGGGCATAAGAGCAGTGCTATATATGGTATTATGTCCAGTCCAGTATTTGGCTAAGATTCAGTTTTACAGTCTATTTATTTTTACTTTCTAAAAGCATTTAAAAAATTAATAATGTTAAAAACAAATTTTAAAAAATAAAAAAATTCTTAAAAAAATTCTTAAAAAATTTTTTTAAAAAAATAATTTCAACTAAAATATACTATTTTAAGGCAGTTTGATTTGGAAGTCTACCTATAATCACCATAGAGTGAAAATGATTTCTCCATCAAATGAGCATGTTTAAGCATCTTAATGAGGATAAGAATTAGCACTGCTTATAAAAGTTGTTTTTGTGATGGTGAGACAGTGAGTGCATTGAACTCGCTATTTGAACAATGGGACACACAAGCTGTGGAGTTATGGAACTTGAGTGGAGAGCCATGCAGCGGATCTGCCATTGACCAAACTGATTTTGAAGACCCTGACAACAACCCTGCCATCAAATGTGAATGTACTCAGACTACATGTCACATTACCCAACTGTATGTCTCTCTTTCTCGTTTCTTTTTTCTTATAATTTCGACTTTTAGCATGACACTACAAAAAATCCACGGGCTGTTTTCCTATATTTTAATCTGCATTTAACTCTCAAACTGTTTTCAGGAGAGTTTATGCTTTGAACAAAAGAGGGGTGATTCCAAAAGTAGTTACAGCTTTGAAGTATCTTACCTTTCTGTAAGGAAACACGCCCAAGTTATAAATTTTTTGTTGAAAGATTCAAGGCTTCTTTCCAGCTCACATTGTTGATGGAATTTTGTAGAAAAATTGATCAAAATTACTTCACTGGTCCATTGCCTGCGTTTATTGGAAATTTATCAGCATTGAAGGGTTTGTAAGTAAAGAAGTACTTCCTATCAGAACATTTAGTTACGTTTGAAAATTTCTGTTACCAGAAAATTTAAGTTTGGCGTCTCAGTGACCTTTCTTTGTTTATGTGACTAGGTCAATTGCCCACAATGCATTTTCTGGGACCATTCCTAAGGAGCTTGGCAATCTTAAGGAGCTAACTTTGCTGTAAGATTGGCCTTCTTCTGAATTAAATTTTACTTTGTTAAAGATATCTTCCACAAACATCCTCCTTCTGGTACTCTTTAAGTTATGGACAGATTATAAGATTGAAGTATTATACAACTTTTATGCAAATAGGGAAAGCTTGTTCGGATGATATCTTCTGAAAAATGCCCTATATGTTTGCATTTTCAACAGGTCTTTTGGTGTAAATAATTTCTCAGGCACACTTCCCCCAGAACTGGGTAATCTTGTCAATCTTGAGGAACTGTAAGTTGTAGCAACGTGTTCCCTCTAATGTAAACAATCTCCGCTCTGTAAGGATTTGCACCACATGTTGTTAACAAGATTTTGACATATATGTGTGTTTTGCAGTTATATTAATAGTTGTGGATTGGGTGGTGAAATTCCCTCAACATTTGCCAACCTTCAAAGATTGAGAGTCTTGTAAGGAAATCACATTCTATAAGTTTACTGCAGTTTGTTCCTCTTAAAATCCAAGGTTTCTATACCCTTGGCTTGTATATGTTCAGGTGGGCATCGGATGATTCTTTCACAGGCAACATACCTGACTTCATAGGCAACTGGACAGGGCTTACATCATTGTAAATCATAGAATCTTCTGATATTTTCATTTGTTAGATGCGACAGTAGTATGTTTACAGCTACAGAGAAGAATGATTTGTTTGATTGGTTTATGGAATGCTTCTCCAGGAGATTTCAAGGGAATTCTTTTGAAGGTCCTATACCACTCAGTTTTTCCAACTTGACCTCATTGAACTCTCTGTGAGTTTGTTTATTTATATATATAATTATCTCTGTCATTCATATGTTTATCCGCATACAAAAGAAAACTAGTTTCAGTAATAAATGCACATAACTATACAGGAGAATCAGCGATTTAAGCAACGTGAGCTCTACCCTTGATTTTATCAAGAACTTGAAGAACTTGACCGACTTGTAAGTAGTTGATTAGTCTATCCATTCTTTTTATATGCATGTGAATTTGCACTAGCTACTTGATTTTTCTCTTTGAAGGAATCTGAGGAATGCATTGATCAATGGTAGTATTCCATCTGATATTGGAGAACTCCAAACTTTAAATAGACTGTAAGATCTCAGTACATTCAGCTTGAAATGCCAAAGCCATCCATGCAATCTAATTATGCCTGTATGTTTCTTTTGTGAGTTTTTCATCAATTTTTTCAGGGATTTAAGTTTTAACAACTTAACAGGCCAAGTTCCAAGTGCTTTGTTCAGGATGAGATCTCTTGAATACTTGTAAATATCACTTAACCTTTCCATAGTAGTGTTTTGATCAATTTCTTTATCTTTTTTTTTAGTTCGGAGACTCTTGGTGAAATCTTCACCTTGTTATTTTCTCTTCCATACTATTGTAATGGCCAGGTTTCTTGGAAACAATAGTCTATCTGGAACCCTCCCTGAGCAGAAGAGCGATACACTTCAGACAATGTAAGTCCTCGTACAAAGAATATTGTAAATTGAATCTGTTGGCACTGCCCAAGCAGCGATTACATAGCAGCTTCTGAAGTAGGTGTTAGATCGTATCATGCTTCCATTTTCTTCTTTGGACTATACTCTGAAGCCATAATTATTTCCTTCTTTTCATATCTGAATCTAGTCAGAATCTCATCTTATTCCAACTCATTTTTTATCATGTGCTTACTAACCCCCTTTGATATATTTTTGTATGCAGAGATTTATCTTACAATTATCTGTCAGGAACTTTTCCTTCATGGGTAGCCTCAAATGTACAATTGTATGTGTTCCCGATCAGGGCACTTTCTTCATCCATCATTATTCTGAGTTTATCACTAAATTAATATTCTTAAACACGAAATAAATTACTACCTCTTAAGATGCAATGTCGCCGTATTTTGTCATCATGAATCTTTACTAAGTTTTACCGGTAATCTTTGTGGAACTATGCAGGAATTTAGTGGCCAACAACTTCACTTTTGACAACTCAAATATAAGGTGAAGTGACATTTCCTTTCAAAGCCGTTGTAATTAATAGTGTGCACAGTAAGGAAAACTGGTGCAAATTACCTGTATTTGGAACCAGTTCTTTCGTCCTCTTTTTCTTTCTTATTTTCCAATTTTGATAAGCAATAAGAGTTGTTTTCTTATGTAGTGTTCTGCCAGGATTGAACTGTCTACAGAGAAATTTCCCATGCAATCGGGATACTCCTCGCTGTACGCTTCTTCATCCAGTAATTTAGTTCCAAATATAACTTTTCACTGTCTGATTCAATATCAAATGCGCCTTCCTAGACCCTTCCAGTAATCATCCTAGTACTGTACAGCATATGTCTAGGCTTCGAGGACTTGGTTACATGTATAGGTGAAAATGGCTTCATGCGTTCATCAATGTGGTAGAGAGTAATTTATTTCAGTTCCTTTCTTTTTATCTGTTGTAGATGCAAATTTCTCAATCAAGTGTGGTGGTCCAGAGATGAGAACCGCTGATGGCACAGTTTATGAAGCTGAAAACTCATCTCTCAGTGCAGCATCATTCAGTGTAACTAACACCGAGAAATGGGCAGTGAGCAATGTGGGCTTGTTTGCTGATAGACGAAGTCCTGATTATGTTGAAAATACCTTGACACAAGTTCTCAGCACTAATACCCCAGAGCTCTATCAGACTTCAAGGATATCTCCTGGTTCACTTAGGTACTTTGGCCTGGGTCTAGAGAATGGGCCTTATACTGTACATTTGTTATTTGCCGAAACTGCATTTGCGGATCGAAGCTCGCAAACTTGGGAGAGTTTAGGACGGCGTGTTTTTGATATCTATATTCAGGTAGAAAATGTTTGAAACCAAATACATACAGTACAGAACTTCTATAATTGTAATTCCATTCTCTATGCGTTCATGTGTTTTATAGGGAAGTCGCCAATTGAAAGACTTTGACATATCAAAGGAGGCAGGTGGGGTTGAGAGATCAATTACAAGGACTTTTAATGTTACTGTGTCAGAAAATCATCTGGAAATTCATTTGTTTTGGGCTGGTAAGGGGACCTGCTGTACCCCTGTACAAGGCTACTATGGACCAATCATCTCAGCCCTTAATGTTGTTCCAGGTAACATGTGATAACTCACCAATCGAACTTAGTATGTCCAGGTTTTCCTTCTCTGGTTCTCACTGCTGTTTGTAACCGTATTTACTGCACAGGTTTTACACCAACTGTTAGTGGGATACCACCCAGTACTCGGAAAGAGAAGAGCAGGACCGGGATGGTTGTTGGTATTTCAGTTTCTGCTGGAGTTGTGTGCCTGACCCTGATATTTGCAGTTGTTTACATCATGAGGAAAAAAGACAGCGAAGATGAGGAAGGTAAGATCATCACAATAATGATACAACTTGTACTCGTTATAGTTTATCCGATCCAAGCCTTGTTGATTCCAATATTAACTGCAGCTCTCCTCAAGCCCTCATCTCTCTGATATGAGTGAAGATGGACTTGATCTTGATATGCTGCCAAGGGCCTTCAAAATTTCCTTAATTTTCTTGTAGCAACTTAAAATGATTTTATGCCTCGAATCTGGGATGTAATTTCCTTAGAGTAGGTTAACTGTACTTGAATAATTCACCATTTCCTGCATGGAAATTTATATGTTAGATAAAGAAAGGTATCCTAAGTAATCACTTCAATTTTTCTACTTGAATATGCAGTGTTTTCTGGGATGGGCCCTGGACCAAACACTTTTAGTTATGCCCAGTTGAGAGCGGCCACAGATGACTTCAGTCCTTCAAATATGCTTGGGGAAGGGGGATTTGGAGCTGTATACAAGGTAAGAAACGCAAGATGACTGCTCTAAATTTTATTTTAAAAAAAAATGACAAGCTTGTGATTCAAGATTTTTTAGTTTACCTAGCAAGAGTTATGCTTTATGTTACTAAATTCTGGTACCTTTCAGGGTTTGCTTTCTGATGGGAGGGCAGTGGCTGTAAAGCAGCTTTCAGTTGCATCTAACCAGGGAATGAGCCAATTTATAAATGAGATCGCCACCATATCGGCAGTTCAACATTGTAATCTTGTGAAACTGTACGGATGCTGCATCGAAGGGAATAGACGCCTCCTGGTTTATGAATACCTTGAAAACAAAAGCCTTGATAAGAATCTCTTTGGTATGAAGATGCCCAAAATACTTTGCTTGCTTCCCTTAAGTAACCATAGAAACTTGATTCTTTATACCCATCCAGATTATCAAAATATATAGACACAAGTTACTTTTGGTGGCTGAAGTACATGAAAAAAAAGGGCATCGTGGATGGCCAAATACTGTACTTCAATAAGTTATATGTTCAGATTTCAGATTCCATTTTGGTTATGGAATAGATTATGTACTAAGCATGCATCTACTTATTATGCAGGAAAAGATGGAATGCATCTTGATTGGCCTACCCGCTTCAATATATGCCTGGGAACTGCTAGAGGGTTAGCTTACCTCCACGAGGAGTCCAGTCCAAGGATTATACATAGAGATGTCAAGGCAAGTAACATTTTGCTTGATGCAGAACTCTGCCCCAAAATATCAGATTTTGGATTGGCAAAACTATACGACGACAAGAAAACTCACGTCAGCACTCGAGTTGCAGGAACCATGTAAGATCTCCTTCTACCTTTTCCTCGGAGCATTCGTAATTTGCTGACTATGAACTGTGCTGTAGTCTATACGACAGTGCGGCGTATAGAAGCCATATGTAAAAACCAATGGAGATTATTTGAATGTATTCCCAATAAACCTTTTCACCAAGCACATTAATTTTCTTATAGTGGCTATTTGGCACCGGAGTATGCAATGCGTGGACATCTGACTGAGAAGGCTGATGTTTTTGGTTTTGGTGTGGTTGCTTTGGAGATCATAAGTGGGAGAGCAAATTCTGACTATAGCTTGGATGATAAAAGGGTCTATCTTCATGAATGGGTAAAGAAAACAACACCCCTTTTTTTTGGCCGGCGAATCTTTCTTAACAAATTTATTCCTTCTCATTGTGAATTGATCGTATAATGTTTCTAGGCATGGACTCTGTACGAAAGTAGACAAAGTTTGCTACTGATGGATCCAAGTGTAACAGAATTTGATGAAAATGAAGCTCTTCGAGTTATAGGAGTAGCTCTCTTGTGCACTCAAGCTTCACCAGCAATGAGGCCGACAATGTCAAGAGTTGTGGCAATGTTTACAGGGGATATCGAAGTGAGCACTGTTACATCGAAGCCAAGCTACTTGACTGATATGGATTTTAAGGATATAACTGGCAGCTTTTCGACTGAAAACACTCCAGCATCCGCTTCAACTGATGATAGCAAGAGCAAGAATAAAAGGCAGCATCATAATTCAATTGATCTTAGTCCAGGAGGTGATCAAATACACTCTCCACTAAATATCACTGAACCAAGGCTGAGTGACCTCATTGGGGATGGAAGGTAAGGGGTTAATTATTGCTACAGAGCTGCATAGTTTGCAGCCAAATAGAGTTTATATAGCACTTTATGCCTTCTTTTTCTAGCCAGTTGTATGATTAGCTGTAGACATGAAAAGCTTTAAACACCAACATTTGTACAAAAAATGTTCAAGGAATCTGTGGCACTATATATGTGAAATGATATTGTCACCAGAAAATGAAAAAAAATAAAAACGATATCATCCTGTCATAGCTCTTGCCAAGTACTCACACTTGTGAAAGAACATTATATATTATATTTACATACTATAAACAAAGTTTCAAGCAAACAATACCTGAAGTGTTCTTCTTGCCCACCGTCCAAGTAAAATGTGCTTGCGACGAACGCTTAATACTACTCCTCCATGATTAACAATACGTCTTCCTCCTGCATTCATAGAATATACAACATTAGACGGTGGCTTCAAGAGTGCCTTTGTTATGAAGGCTCGCCTTGGAATACCCCTGGCTCTCTATAGATGACACGTAGTAAGAAAAAACTTTCAATGGTCCAGATGATTTGTATTTTCATATGTGCCACGACACAAGTATTTCCTAAATTATCTTTATATTCTATTACTTTATTGCCTCCGAGGGAAAAAAAAAACATTAAAAGTGTTCATAAACACGGTAATATTCTAGTTTTTTAAAAAAATAGAGTCAGAAAAATAATATTTTATATTTTATATTTAAATAAAATATTTTTTTATCTAGAACTTGTACTGAGTAATACTCCAATTTTTAAATTTATATTAAGTTTGAAAAACATATTTTTCATAGTTTTCTTTTACAAGTTTTCATTGTTTTTTATATGAAAGAAGACATGAATAATAATTATATATATAACCACTTTTTAGTAATGTAAAAGATTAAAATTATTGACATTTTCATATTTAGTTGGTGTCATAAATTTAATTTTTATTATAAATTAAATGTAAATATTTTTAAGTTAATAATATATTTTTTTCATGATAATTTTTAATTTAAATGAAATAAAATTAATATTCTATAATTAAATTATTAGGAATATAAAATATTGAGATGACCATAGATCATCTCATAAGGTTAAGAGGAAGTATGGAAACTAAATTAATAAGATCTTAACCTTTTTATTTCATCTTTTCTAGTTGCATTGATTGGTAGTTGTAATTGATAATTTGTTTTAATTTTTTTATCAGGTTAACATGCTGTAAAAAAAATCTTGATATTGGATTGAATTTGATTTTGTGCAAAAAATTTATTCTTTTACAAAAAAATAAGAAAATCAAAATTAAAAGTAAAGGAAAAATAAAACCCCTTTTTTAACTCAGCATTGTTCATTTAAAGCTTTTTTGGGGGAAATGCATTGAGGTTTTTCTCAATTTCTATTTTTAACTTTTTAGTTTGTAAATTATGCGTATTGATCTAAATTTTTATTTTGTTAATGTTTAAATCTCTAATTTAAGAAAGAAAAAAAATCACCAAAAAATAAAAAAGTAGAGAGAAAATTATTAAATATCCACATTTTAAAAATAAAATAAAAATATTTTATATGTCAATAAATTTTATTCGACGAGATGAGTTCTATTAAAATATTTTTTACCCTTTATCTAGCTATTCAAAATAAATCTAAGTTGAGAAAAAAAATTAATTTAATTTTATATTTTTAAACCAATTTATAGGTGTTTTTGGTTGAGAAATCGGTTTACTAAAGTTTTAAAGATATTTATCTAAGTATTTTTAAATAAAAATAAATTAAATATAAGTTTTTAAGATTTCAAAACTTGGAGCCTACTATTTCAATCATAGAAGATTATGAAAGACGATGACATGCCACCCGTATTTGTGTGTGTGTGTGTGTGTGAAAAAGCAAGAGTAGGATGAGTTGAAAAAATATACTAAGGTATATGGGTCAGGCATGCTTTGCTTTCTAGGTAGCAGGCTAGATGCGTGGGATTGATCTCTTTTATTTTTAGTTTTAATTTTGATTATTTAAAAAATTAATTAATAATCTTCTTTTTATATATGTTTTACTTTGCATTAATCTTTTTTATTTTCATTTAAATTAATATCCTCTCTTTTATTTTTTTAATTATTTTTTTACTTTTTCATACAAATAAAAAAATATTTTTTCTTGGTAAGAAAAGATACCTCTAAGATAAATAAATAAAACATATAAATTAAAAGGAAAAGTTGAGGTTAAATATTTTTAATACTTATATGTTTTTTCTTTGATGAAAAAAATTATCTTTTATTTTAGTATTTAATTAACATTAATAACTCTTTCTTAGTTTATTAATTCATATATTTTTAAGTTTATTTCATTAAATGTGAACATCATCTTTATGTTTTCTGATTAAAAAAATTATTATACAATAAAACACATATGAAATACTAGCATATTTTTTGTTATGTTAAAAATTAATTTGGGATCTTATCAGCAGTATAGCGTTAACAACTGTTTTTTATATTTATTAATGTAAATGATTCTTAATTTATATTTATTAAATGTATGCATAATGTTTTCATTTCACAATTATTATTTTTTAAATATAAAAAATACATTAACATCTATTTATCTTTTTTTATTTTAAAAAAATATTTAATCCGACCTATAGTGAAATGTCAAAAGAATGTCTAATGAAGTTCTATATTAGCTTATTTGCTTCGTGGATGTTTAGAATTATTTTTTATTTTAAAATATTTTTAAAATTTATTTTTAGTTTCATCAAAACAATATAAAACTTTGATTCAATGGCAACGTCTTTGTCCTGCCCATGGAAATTTGTCCATTTTAATTTTTTTAACACAAAAGCTAAAATTCCAAGACAAGATAGCTCAACATCCTACATAATTTATAACAATTAATTCTGAGCTTTTAATAATCCATCCATGAGAATGTAAACATGGAGCATGATGTTGGCCCACCAAAAAAAAGTAACCGTTAAAAGCTTGAATGTTAAGCTTCCCGTTAGAAACCAAGTTCTTTAAAATCCCCTATCCGAATCCTCCAGTTCATTCATGAGACCAACAAAGAAAAGTAGGAAAACCTTCCTGCAGTGTCTCTCTTTCCTCTCATCTAGTGCATAAACCTGCTTCGACTCTCCTCTCTCTCTCTCTCTAAACAGCCTTGAAGGGAATATTGGAAAATGGGTATGGTAGTGGTGATCTCTTTGCCTCTGATAATCTTCTGCTTACTTCTTGGTTTTGGATGCTACTACTTGGGGAGATACAAAGGAAGACAAGATGTCCGTACAAATGCTCAAGTTTTTGGGGTACCTATTCCGCCACCTGGTACTGCTAGTAAACCACCTCCTCCACCTCATTCCAAGCCAGGAAACTTGGAGAATGTTTAGACTTTTTTTCTTTCCCTTAATTGCTTTACTTTGCACTTTCTTATATGGGGTGTAGAGAGTGATTTTTTATGCTGTTGAGATGTGTGGTGTGGTGTGGTTGTTGAGCATTATTTGTCTATGAATTTTGAGGTATTGAATCAAGCTGTAATATATGGGTTGGCGATTGTATATTGGTTGTCATATGGATGAAACTGATAAAGATTTGTATTTTTACTTTTTGGTTGATTTATTTCTTCTGGAATGCAATTTGTTAGTCTCAGCTCATTTTGTTCCACAAAGTGCTTGGCATCTTTCCAAATGATGCCTCCATCAAGAGAAGACGAGAAAAAAGACAGGTTTCCTTTCATGCTAGCGGGGGAGATTGAGAAGAAGCCCCCCCCTGGGGAAACAAGACATCTTAAAATAACTAAGAACAGAAAATTATGCTATTATACAAAAGAATTTACTACAAGAGTCAGTCCTGTGTACTCTGAAACTTATCTCTAAATCTGAGGAATCTTTATGTAAGTTCCTATAACAGTGTAATTGAATCAGCCACTTCAGATTCTTTGAGCCTCTATTTGTTACATTTAGTTTACAGTGGGTAAGCCCTTCCGCAATCCTTTCCAGAAACCATGTCAAGATTACCCTTCTCAGAATATCAATCAATCACTGATGTTAAACACGATAAGCCATTCCTACTTCAATCAAAGATGTATGAGGAACCCCTAGTGCTGTTGATGGGCTCCGACAGTTCCGTCTCAAGAAACCATATACAATGTTAATGGCAAATTTCTTCACAAATGATGATGTTTCCCTTGCCAAGACACAAGTATTGCCCATCATATATGCCAGACCAGCTTCCCGGGCATCCTCCAGGTCCTCCAATTCCTTACTATTGTCGACACCACAAAATCTTACTCTCTTGCATCTAGTCAACCCAGCCCCAGAACCATTCTCAACTCTCATGCTAACATCATCCCGTAGGCGTAGACAGTCTGATTCGTGCTGATTTACAGGCATTTCACTTACTGAGTCTCTAGCATCACCATCATCACTCTCGTGCTGCAAGAACACTCTTACAGTTTCAATCAGGTCGGTCTCAAAAGCATAACTATCCCTCCTTGCATCCTTATAACCAAACCTGACAATGCACCGATAGAGACGGAACTCTGCGGGACCAATGCGACTTACAATAAAACGCTGATTGGCAGAAACTCTTGGAGTTATCAGGAATTGAAATGTTACAAATATGAGGACTTGGTGGAAGGCGGGGAAGTTGGTGACAAAATGTGAAAACATTGGCGGGATCCCTGAGAGCACATTTGTATAGATTAGGCCAATGCCACGAACACGATTTATACCAACATTTGGGCCCAGACTAAGAAGCATATCCAAAGATGTTCTGTTATGTGACTCGAATGATTGTTTCTGTAACGTCCCATAGTGCCAGATGTACATCACAGACAAAACTATTAGGGAGAAAATGAGAGGGATCCAGCCACCTTTGGCCACTTTGGCCAGGCAAGAAGACAAGTAGAGCAACTCTACAAATCCAAAAACAGTTACAAAAATAAATGCTGCCAGAATATTCCGCTTCCAGACCATAACAATGACAAGAAACATCAAGCAGGTGGTAACAAACATTACAATGATAACTGTGAGACCTGGTACAAAGAGATAAACTGATCAAATTGCTAACTTAATTGAGAGAGAGACGAAGATGGAGAGGAAGGGAGGACGGGAGGGAGAGGCAAGTACCATATGCATTGGCTATCATATCTGTGTCCCTAAAGCCGATCACAACAAGAAGGCAAAAAACCATCAACATCCAGTTCACCTCCGGTATGTATATCTGCCCATGCATTTGATTTGATGTGTGTATTATCTTAACACGAGGGAAGCACTTCAGTGCCCAACACTGGCTGATAATCGAGAAAGTGGCAGATATGACTGCCTGACTTGCCACCACTGTTGCAAGAGTTGCAATGATAAATACTGGCCAAAATACAGCCTCTGAATGGAAAAGGAATTAAAAAAATCCCATAAGAGTATGCTGCAATAAAAAATTAGATATAGCTTTCCCAAAATAATGGTAAATCGTGCACAATATAAAAGATTGGTAATGAGAACGTAAACATTGGCCAGCCCTATCAAAGGTCCCAACCTGAAAATTGTGCTTTAAAGAACCATTAACAACTTACAGATAAAGTTTAATATTTTGTGTAAGATAGAGCTGATCCTCGTGAGAAATAAATTACACTTGGAGCAAAATTTTGTACACAGAATCCAAAAAAATCTAGCAAAATCAGAAAATAAAATGCATGTTGAATATCATATTAAGAAGAAACAGAAGGTCTCTGCCATTCAGGAGCAAAAAATTGGAAGTTTAAAAATTGACATTTCATATTAGCAGCAGACAAAAGAAAACACAAGCCTTTCATGACATGACCATACAATCTCATTTGACATCAAGAAAGACATGGAACAACCTCACAATTATATGAAATCACATCTGACACCCTCTAGACTCAAAATAATTCAAATTTAGTTATTTCCAGTATCTATGTTCCAAGATTAATATTCTAGGATCTAGTATATGTAGAATTGCAGATATAATTACAAACAAATAAATAGGATTTGGGAGAAGAAATTAAAAAAAGATCTTACCAGGGATTGCTCTGTAGAAGCTTCTTTGAAGGTCCTCTTTGTGCTTAGAGAGATAAGCAGCTTCACCCATATAAGCCAGAATCAAGCTAGGATAAATAATTGCGGTGAATGCAATCTGCTCTTGCAAGTAAAATAAAAATAAAAAGTCAAGAGGGAAATAAATTGATGATGTGAAAAATCAATGTACATGACCTGGAAAAGTTTAATTTAGATCATTAAACAAACAAAATGACCACAAAACAACTGCCTAGCATACAGGCACAAACATAGTCATGAAATTTGGCCATACTCATAAAACTAGAGTGGAAACTTACCCTGATTGAAAGCTGAGAGAAATGACCAAGGTCAGCAAACATAGCCTCCGCACCTTATTAAGAAGTCCATTTTTTCAGCCATTCTCACAAGAATAATCTTTGGCAGAAAAGGGGAAAATGAAGGGGAACCAACAAACCTGTAATGCAAAGGACAATGCCTCCAAGAGAAGTCCACCCATCCTTTCCTGTCAATTTGAACAGCTTGTACACGTAATATGGTGACAGAGCACTCACAACACGAGGATTCCACTGAATTATGTTGTAAATACCAACCCCACTAATGGATAATAGCCACAATAAGATGATAGGAGCAAAAAGGAAGCCAACCCTATGTGTCCCAATATGCTGAAGTACAAAGAGGCCCACCAAAATCAGACAGGTTATCAAAACAGCATAACCTGCACAGAAAATTGTAGAAGCATGTATCACTAAAAGATACTACAAATGCTCCATATCTTGCTCACTCATTCCAAAGGCAATTATATTCAACTTTTCTTCTGAGCCTTCTAGTTAATGTTATAACAATCATATGAGAATTTAAATCCTGGGAACAAAGTATGTAGGCATATATTACGCAAAGCAAGTCTGTTACGCCATTATAATGAGAAACAAGTTCTACTTCTGTTTTGTCAGAAAGGACAAATAAGAAATGATACATTTACTTACTGTCATGCAGACCTCCAGCCTTAGTTTTGATGCCATATACAGCCGAAAGGACTGGGGAAAAAAAATTACTCAATGGTTACAGCTCATTGATAATTCAAGAAGTAGACGGCTTTTTTAAAAAATATTTGGCATTTTTAAAATATATTTGTATAGCAAAGATAGTAGCATAACCATAAAATCATCATTCATTAATCACTAAGAGAACATAAAAGTGACAAGCCCTTCTTGAATTAATTGACAAAGACCAAAACGTTGAGCACTATATTCTATTTGGGACAACTGGTCTATGTATGAGGTGTCTTTTACAACACAATCAGCGATGGCTTGAATGAGTAATTTAGATGCAAAGACTACCAATCCTTGATCTACCAGAGGTAGACCTTTTGGATGGCCATAACAATTGGCCATTGCTTGAATGCAATTTAGGTCAAAAGAGTATGAATCCTTAATCTACCTTTTGAATGGCCACCATTCCAGTGGTCTTGTTTGATTAGCGACAACCCAAAACTGTGTACCAACAATGGCCATACGTCTACATCTTTACAAACTGAAGTCAATCTATGTTACTAGGAAACTAGGAAAGAAACATACCTGACATTGATGGGGTCAAGATACCATCAGCTATAACCATGCTAGTCCCTAAAATCACAACAAGCAGCAGTACAACACGAGAACTATGATGCTTATCAAAGAACTCCTTCAGAAGAGAACTAGCCCTAGTCTCTTTGATCAGTAGACAAGAGTCTTGAGAAGATATGTCATCGTCTGTAGAATGGGAAGGACGCAAAAGTCCTAACTTTGCACGGCGACAAAGTAATGAATACAAGGCAAATGTCCCTCCTGTAACATTGAGGTTCCTTCAACAATCCACATAAAAAGTACGGAAACATCTCTAAATTAGAAAGGCAAACAAACACAAAGGCAGGTCTTTGAAAGCACCTTCGCCATTATCATCAGCCCCTAATACAAATACAATGTACTTGCAGAGAGGGATTAAAGTCAAAGTCCAGAAAACCAAAGAAAGTACCCCGAGAATTTCATCGTCGTCCTCGTGAAGTCTCAATCTCCCCGAAAAGGTACTTGTGTAGACATAAATTGGTGATGTGCTAAGGTCACCATATACCACACCAAAACTCTGGTACGCTAGAATCAAAGTACTTTTATAAAGTTTCTGCAAATAGATTAACAAACACCAAAAAATCACACCTTTTTCCTCAATTCAATACCATCACTACTATTTTTCAAATAATTCGTGAATGAAACAATAATTAACATGTGCAAGATTAGTAAACCTTAATTTGTTTAAAGAAAGTATTCACCAATGATAGATACGGAAAATGTGAACAGAATTAGCTCAAGCAACTAAAAGGGTGTCAAGAAAATCGCAGCAAGTTTCTAAATTTACTCACTCGACTAAACGTGAATGAAACAGTATAAAAATAACCAACTAAAAGAGAAGGGGCGGATTTTAACAAGATAGACTAATCGGACAAAAGGGTGTCAAAAAAAATCAAGAAGAGATCTTAAATTTGCATTGACCAGGAAAATTTTACTTCGTTCTGCAGCATTTTCTTGGGAACCAAACAGATGCCACATACAAAGGACCAATCAGTCAAATGGGTGTCAAAAAACCAAAGAAAAGTTTCCAAATTTACACTGACCATGAAATTTTCCTTCATTCTGCTACATTTTCTTGGCAACTAAACAGAAAATACACAACAAACTTAAAACCCAACATTGCAATACCAAAAAGAAACGAGAAAACACCCAAAAAAAGCATACGTTGCAGTGAAAAAAAACATGAATTTACCAATCTAGATTGCCGGTTCGTGGAACCGGATTCAAGTTCCATTTATTTCCTGTGTTTCAGTAATAAAATAACTGAAACCCCAAGAAACCTTCAGGAATCCTAAGCTGAAATGGGTTTTCTTTAGAGTTTATAAAGAGAAAGAGGAAGATAATTTAAAGATGGTTTTATTGTTTTCCCCTTTTCGGGTTACAATAAAGTTGCTATTAAATAGTGCTAGGAGCAGAGAAGTGTGTGTAGTTTCTAGTTTCTAGAGAGAAAAGACAGTCAAAAATGGATACTTTCTAGAGAGAGAAGGGAGTCAAAAATGGATCCTTCAAAGATACATCTCCCGTTTACTTGGAAGTAGAGTGTAAACTGTAAATGGTTTTTTAAAATATATTTTTTATTTGAAAATATATTAAAATAATATTTTTATTTTTAATATTATTATATTAAAAAAATTAAATTTAAAAACAAAATCAAAGATTTTCAAAAAAGCACTGACACTGCAACACTGAACAGTGAATAAAAAAAAAGGCAAAGAACTTGGCAAGGAAGGCCGGTGGAATTTTCTCAAATGGCGCCAAAATGTCTATTTTTTGTTGAGAAAATTGTCTTCTCCTTTCATCTTTTGTTAGTCGGTTTTGATTTTAGGTTGTTTCTTGTTGAAAGTGAAACAATTCGAATAAGGACTCCCAGGTTTCAGAAATTAAAGAAAAAAAAACATTACACTCGCTCAAACAGGCATTTTTGTCTTTTTATTTTTTTTTAACAGTGAAGTGACAGAATCGCTCTTCAAATAGATTAAAAAAAAAATCTGTAGGGTTGGTTTCTAGGAAATTTTAGCCTTTTTATTGTGATTTTTTATTATTTTCAGGTTTATTTAGGAGTTGTTTGGCGATTTTAAAAAATTAAATATTATTTAAAAAATTAATGATTAACAACACAAGCATTAGTGTGTGACAGCTTTGGCCTTTCATGACCTTCAGACAACGGGTGTCGAGCTCTCCAGTTACCAAAATTTACCATCCAAGACGGTATTTAGAGCGGCATGTCATCTCTTTCGTGTTGGTGGGTCACGTGCACACGGATGAAGGAGCGACTAGGCTTGATGACTTTTGTTTTTTCCTTCCCTCTTTATTTTCTCTCGTCTAGGCTAGAAATCAGTGTCAATCCTACCGGAAATCAAATATGTTTTCCGGTTTGTATTTTTATTAGTTTTATTTTTATTTTTTTATTATTATTTATTTTTCTTTTAATACTTTTTAAAGTTTAATTTTTTTTTAAATTCATCTCTGGATATTTTATTTTATTTTATTCGATTTGAATCTCATTCTTTTAATTGCTTTTTTTGTTTTATTATTTTCTTAATTTTTTTTTTAATTTCATCCCTCGTCATTTTATTTTATTTTATCTAATTTTGATCATCATTCTTTTAATTAATATTTTTTTATTTTTTATTGATTTTTTTTTCAATTTTATTCCTCTGCATTTTATTTCATTTAACCTTTTTTTCCAACTTTGGTTCTATTTTTTTATTGCTATTGTTTTATCATTTTATTAATTTATTTTATTTTTCAATTTAATTTTTTATACTAGATTCGGTCCTCGTTATTTTGATTTCTATTTATTTTATTTTTAATTTTTTTTATAATTGGAATTTTTACTTTGTGGTTTTTTTACGTGTTTGCCTTTCTATATAATAACCACGGTCTTATAATCCAAACTTAGTTTAAATTCAGTCTTTTCTTTAGGTCCTTTGTTAAATTTTAATTTTTGTTTTTAAGTTTATCTTTTCATATTTGATGGTTGGGCCTTGAGCTTAGCTTCATTATTTGTTTCGTTTTTCTTTTGTAAGGTTATCTTAATTTTATATCTCAGGTAGTGGATTAATCAAGTTAACTCGGATTTTTTTTCTAGTTTTTTTTTATTTAACTTCAGTCTTTTTTCTAGTTTTTTTTTTATCTCAATCCCATATCACAAGTGACATGTTAGTCAAGTTAACTCGAGTTTACTTGAGTTTTTTTTTTCGACATTACTTTTAATTTTTTTTTTTAATTTCATCATTTGACATTAAGTTATTAAGCCTTGAGCTTTACAATACTTTTTTTAATTTTCTTTATGCGTGTTATCTCGATCTCATATCTTGATTACATGTTAATCAAGTTAATATAAGTTGACCCAAATTATTAAATCATATATCTAGTTTGGAATATTTATAAAAGAAAAGTTTCAAAAACTTTCTTAGGCGAGTGCAAGAAATAAGATTTGGATATTTTTGCAATTAACATAATTTATTTTCTTTGATATACCATGATCGTATAAGTCTTTAAAATCTTGCTTATAAGATGTAGGTTGCATTCCAACTAAAATAAAATAAAATAAAACTTAAACTTGCATCTAATCATATATACCTTCTTAAATCTCCTCAGCTCGTATCTTGTCCTATAACCCATTTAAATCATTTGACTAATCTTGACCAAGTTTAAGATTTGACATGCAGGGACTTAAAAGAAAAAAAGCATCATTAAGGGACTGAATTTCATTATAAATTATAAAATACGAGGATAAAAATAAAATTAATTAAGAACTTATTTACAAGAAAATAAAATACAAGAATCAGAGCAAAATATTAAGGACCAAACACTAAAAGAGAAGAGTGGGACATCATTAAGAACTTGACAAGAGATGTAACTTGAGATGCCAAATACACCCCATCGCCTTCTAGAGCTGCTCTCTGGCCCTTCTTCATTGGCAGCACAGACATTCTTTTCTTCTCTAATTTTCTTTTTTTTTATTATGAAGGTCAGATTCTTCAGTTTTCTTTGAAAATGCTGGTTCGAGTTTTTCAAGTGCACGCTTCTCTTGACGTAGAAAGCCATCGAAGATATTTCTCCATGTAATCTACAACTATAACGTTTGAAAACACGATAGTAATTAATTTTTAAAATATTTTTTATGTTTTAAATTGTTATTTTATATAATATATTAAAATAATCTAAAAACATTAAAATAATATTAATTTAAAATAAAAAAATTAAAATTAATTTAGGACGGGGGCAACAATTATGATGGCCCACAGTGCATCTCTAACAGCAAGTGCTTGGATACAGATTGCTGCTCTTCAGCTTCTCGATGAACATCTGGATCATATCCGATGCCGTGTGGATTGTAACACAAGGGAGTTGGTTTGTGAATTAAAATATCTTATATATTCTCCCCTTAATCACCAGATTGTGAAAAAAACAAAGTTTTGACGTGAATAACTTAGTTTTAACAAATCAAATGGATATATATAATCTTCTGCAAAAAGTTGGGCTCAAGGAGAATATTGATCATGAGCAAACCAAAAAACAGAGAGACAACGTGAATGGTGCCCAGATGTCGTTGGTGTCCGCAGAGAAAGCAGTTTTTGTCCTTGCTCCTTCTCCTCGGCCCTTTTGTGTTTCTTATAATTAACCTCTACCGTAAAAACAGAGAAAAAACATAATAAATGATTTGAAAATATAAATAAAAATTTATTTTAAATTAAAAAAGTTTTAAAATTTTTAAAAATACGATTTCAAACATATTAGTTTAGTTGAGACAACTTCTATACAGTTGAATGTTAGAACTACTATAAGCTTAGACATTTCTAGTATGAATGTCTGAAAAAAAGATCCAGCTGAACTTTGGCACTGCAGATATGGTCATCTAAGATTTAAGGGTCTAAAAATTATTTAAAAAAAAAGGAAATGGTGAGGGGTTTGCCTTGTCTTGAAATCTCATCTAATGTATATAAAGATTGTCTGGTAAAGAAGCAACAATGAGATCTATTTCCTAGGAAAAGCATATAGAGAGCTTCTTAAATTCTTAAACTAGTGTATACTGTGGTATATGGACCAATCAGCCCCATGTCCAGCAAGAACAAAAGGTATTTGATTAGTTTGATTGATGGCTATAATCGTAAGTTTCAGGTTTATTTTTTGGTTGAAAATCTAGAAATATATACTACTTTTGAGAAATATAAGAATCATGTTGAAAAAGATACAAGTTAGAGTATAGAAGGTCTTTATACTGATCATGAGGGTGAGTTTACATAACTTGAATTCACTAATTTCTGTAGTGAGAATGGAATTCTAGGATAATTAATTATTGTCTATACCGTTCAATAAAACATGTTGTGAAAATGAAGAATCGAACTATTATGAATATGGTTCAAAGTATGCTATCAAGGAAGAAGATTCCCAAAGTATTTTAGCCTAAAGTTATTCTGGCTAAATATAAAGTTGGGGCATTTCTTCATGGAGAACTTGGTGAAAAGATTTTCGTTGAGCAACCTCACTACTTGTGAAAAGAAAGGTCATGAACAAAAACAGGTACAGATTAAAGAAGGTTTTATATGGTTTAGAACAAGCTTCACAAGCTTGATATAGTCGGATAAAGTCATATTTTACTAAGGTTTCAAGAGGTGCGAGCATACTTTGTGCATCAAATAGAGAATGAAGGTAAAATTCTAATTGTTTTCCTTTCATGTTAATGACTTGATTTTTATGATAAATGATGAGAATATGTTTGTTGAATTTAAAAAATTCTATAATGTATGAGTTTGCTATGAGATTCTTGAAAAATGAGATATGTTCTTGGTATGGAAGCAATGCAAAGACCAAGGAGTATTTTTATTTGTCAAATGAGGTATTTGCAAGAATCAATCCAGAATTAAGAAAAAATCAATTCTTTAATACTCCTTGACAGATAAAAATATAGGCACCTCCTAGAATTGAGAAAAATCATACCGGGTCTTTAAATTGAGCATTCGAATTTTGAAAATTGCAGAGACTTTACAAAGTCAATATTCCAGAATCAAACAAATTTGATGTCAATAACAGAGTTCATGATGCAGTTAACAGAATGATTTCGGGCCTTCCTGAGATAAATTAAGTGAAAGCCTCTGTTAAAACTGCTTAGAACTATGACATTACGATAAAAAAAAAATTAAGATATTTAGCAGTCTTTTAAATTAAGTTAAATCAAAGTCTACGCTTACAAATAAAGGAATTTTTAAAGAAATGCAGGAAGAAAGATCCTGAAGATGGATTTCGCTATACATTTCATCCTGCAAGTAGGACACTTCTTCTGAACAGCTAGTGCTTTTTCAATGCAACTCTTGCAGAAAACATGACCACATTTTGTCGATGTTGCTTCTTTCATCTCGTCCATACAAATCGGACAACAAAACACTGGTGCTGGTGGCGGCGGTGCAGTTTGGGACAATCCTGAAAAATGGGGCGGTGGCACTGTCAGGGACAATCCAGAAAGTTGGGGCGGTGGCACAGTCTGGGACGATCCAGGGAACTGGGATGGTGGCACAGCCTGGGATGATCCAGGGAGTTGGGGCACACTCCCAGCCTGGCAAAGCAAATGACGTTGGTAAGACTTTAAGATGATTACTAGAAGTTTGATACCATAAAGGACTAGACACAGAGGTTAAGGATTAGCTAAACTAAAGGAACATGAAACAGAAGATATAGCAGTGAATTACAGCATGAACCTGATTGGCCATATTTATATTTTCCCTTACTTCTGCATCAGGATTTCTCCTAGCTTTCTTCCTGGCCTGGTAAAAGGAGGATCATTTTAATTATAGAGAATCAGATACTTGAAGAAGACATGCCAAACAACCATAAACATTGTGTCAAGTGACATACTTGATCAAATGTGTTGGGGGAGATTATAGCAATATCATCATCAATGACCTCAACATCTCGTGCAGTTTGATGTTGCCGTGTCAATCCATATGCTTCAGCTTGAATAATCTGTGGTTGGGCAGGAAACCACGGGCCATAGGGAGGTATATTGTTCTCAACAGGAACTGGAAAGTTGAGATCAAAGTGCTGATAGTAACTTCTCTCGGCTTCCCACAAATTTTCAACCAGAAGATCCACACTCCCCAGTAAATCCATAGTGTTTTCTGCTTTCTCCATAAAAACCATGTTGTTGTCAAAATTCTCCAGTAAATCCATGGTGTGGAGCAAAGGGACCTAAAATTCCTGGTCTTACAAACAAGAAGGGCATACTGAGAAAAGGAGAACATTCTGAATCTAATAAAACTCAATGACTAGAGTCCAATCTATATCTCAAACCCACAGCGTAGAATCTACATCTTAAATAATCAAGCCAGATAGGAAAAAACTAGAAATTTCATAACAAGTTCAATATCTCGTTTCATAATCTTCGGATGATTGATAAAGCAATGTCAGTAAACTAAATATTGCATTCCTTGTGATGATGGCTTTTGTCTGATTGCCAGGAAAAAAATAGAGGTTTTTCTTTTTCATTCGATTGGTTCCTTACTTAATATGCAATTAAATCTAGAGCGAGGCAAGACTAATGAGAAGCATATGAATTGGTGTTGTTGCTTCTTAAAGTGATTGAATCGCAAGCCTTTATCCAAAAACAACTGCAAGCACTGAAGTCTCAAATTCATTCTTAAGCAGCATATAAAATAAAGACAAGTTTTGAGTAAAGGAACTGGAGAAATTAATTTCTACTGTTTCCATCAACTCGCAAGCTCTCCCTCCCCCTCTCCCTCTCTCCACACACATATATATCTGTTCTTCATGGTCATACGAAGCAAATCATGGCATAGTTTCTTAAACTTAAAAATCATAAATCGGAGGATAAATCTTACAGTAAAAAGACCAAAGCATAGCAGTTACCTCAAAAGAAACCCTAACAATTAAGAAATTCTATAGCCGCCGGAAAACAAAATAAAAGACATGCGAAGGAGATCAATTAACCAGACATGAAGATTGATGATACCTGTGAATTGGGGTGCGACCAACCCTAATAAATCTTCAAACTAGCCAGAGATATGATCGGTGATGGATTAATTTAATTATAGCAAACAAAAGTTAACTCGAGATTTTTAAGACGATTAGGGAAAGAGAACGTGTGCTTTCCTTTTCGCACAGCCCATGATATTTCAAGAAAACTGATGCACATGTGCCATAACTGATGCTTGCTTAACTAATTAATTATTCGATCATTCATGATAATTAGACGTCTCGGCTCTCTAGATATATAAATACTGTTTGAATAGGATTTGTTTTTTTTTTATAAAAAAAATACATATCTCTTGAACACTTAGCTAAATTCTCGTGGGCTAAATTTTTTTATTATTATTAATATAAGTGTCCGGATCAATTTGCGTGTATCTCGACTAATCCTACAGGCCCTAAAATTAACAACCATGTAAATCTCCAGTGGCCCTGAGATTTATAGAACTCGAACCAGTAAGTTTTAAAAAAATAAATTTAGAATATAACCGGTATACTTTTAAAATTGAGGTAATAAATTTAATTGTATTTATCATATATATCTATTTATTAATTTAAGATTCATTGGATTTATTAAGAATAAATAAAACACATTGATCACATATTGCTCTAAAGAATAAGACCTCGTATTTCTTAAATTATTAGGTTACATTAAATCCTGAAGATTAATTATAGATTAAGGATATTCGAGTTTTCTTTTTAAAAAACTAAAATAATCAATTAAAAAAACAATTTTTTTTATATATAAAAAAAACATGTTCATCATGTATGCCAGATCAATCAACAAGTCATATGCTTGCCCAGCATAAATCCAGGCCCATGTCCCGTTAACTGTACCATACGGTGCCGGTCCATGTGTCGATTTATTATTAATTTTTGTGATGTTTTTCAACCATCACTCGTTTCTTTTAGAAAAAATAAAAAATAAAATTTAATTGCAATCGGCCACACTCAAGCACAACAACAATAAAATAATAATAATAATAATGACGAATAATTACATTTCATCAAACGAAAATCCAAGTAGTGATGTTGTTATAATTATTTTTTATTTAGAAATGTATTAAAATAATATTATTTTTAATTTTTAAAAATTATTTTTAATATCAATACATTAAAGTAATTTAAAAATACTAAAAAAATATTAATTTAAAGCAAATAAAAAGATTAATTTTTTTAAAAAATACTTTTAAAATATAAAAAAAAACTGTACTAGAAATACAGTATTCGGCTTGAAATTGAATATAATAAATGTAATTGGTTAATTATCTAGGAAATCGGAATCGGAAATAATATCAAATAAGATTTGACAAAACAGAGTTCAAAATAAAATTTGATTTCTCATGGGATTCGGTGGGGATTGTATTTTGAAAGAATGGATCCGGCCATCAAAATTAAATAGAAAAATAAAACAAAGTCAAAGATGGTAGGCTCAGTCAACCGAGTTAATAAACATGTAAAAAGCAACATTGAAAGATGTTCAAATAAAACTGCACCCTGTCTTTTCCCTTTCTGGCAGTTTTATAATAATACATGAGTCGCAAGTTTCTTTATTTCTTTTTTTTATTCAATAGTGTAATTAGAATAAGATTGCACCAAATTCAATAAACTTCCTAAAATTGACCCGGAAAAAAGGGTTTAATTGAACGAACAAGATATTGACACGTATAGATCTTAACCATTTTGCAATTATTTATCATTCAAACCCACTAGAGTGTGTTGTTGTCATGCTGGCCTCCTCAATTTAGACAATCTAGACGTCCAAGTTAAAAAAAAATTAAAAATTAAAAAATTAGTTGACTTGTTAATCCATCATGCCCTGGTTAAAAGTTAATTTTTAATTTAATTAATTTAAAAAAAATTATCAAAATATCATTATATATTTAAAAAGTTAACTTAGATCAATCTTTCATGACCTAGATTTTATCGAGATTGAGCTTTACAAATATAAGTATATCATAAAGTTCCCGGATCCTTGTATCTAGCAATAATTATTTTTTTTCAAAATCTTTGAGATTTTCTTCTCTATTGGTAGGATATTCCAAGATTAGCCTTGTTTCTATGAAAATATTTTTCTATACAATCTTGAAATATATATTTTTCTTTAAATATCAATATTAAAATTCGAATTTAGGGAAAAAAAACAAATGCCCTATTGATTGAACAGTTATTCTGACTTTTCCATCCATTTTAAAATTTAATATAAATTTTTATACTGAATAAAAAATCTTAATCACTAATTAGTCGTCTTTCTGCTTGCATATCACATTACTTGATAGTGCTTTCCTAACCCATGTTAGGAAATGAAATCATCTTCCCTTTAATTAAAAAATAGATATGAATAATTGTATTTTGGATGATGAATGATCCACGTGTATTGACGAATGACACTATCATTCAATTGTGGTTCTTGGACGTTCCAAGTGATTGATGCAATGGGATGGAAAGCAACAGTCTTCATTAACATTAATTAATTAACAAAAAAAATTAAAAATTAAAAAGAGAGTTTTGTTTAACTCCCACACAAAAAAGTATTTGCTATAATATTATTTTTCTTTGTTTTTTTATAACATCTTTAAATAATATTAGATTTAATTGTGGATTGAACTTCAAAAAAGTCAATTTACTTTTAAGATGATCTCGATCTCATCACTCAAACTGCAAGTTTAATAGGTTAACTCGAGTTTTATTTGATTTTCTTTTTTTAAATGACTTTTTTTTTTCTCAATTTTATCTCCCAACATTAAATTGATTGGAAATTATACTTCATGATTTGTTTTAGTTTGTTTTAATAAGGTTATCCTCATCTTATGGATCACATCACGAGTAGCAGATTAACTTAGGTTGTCTCGAGTCTGTTTTTGCATCATTTTTTTAATCGATTGTTTATTTTCAATTTCATACTTCAACATTAGATTTACTAGGAATTGTGCTTCATAATTTTTTTTAGTTTACTTTTTACGAGGTTATTTTAGTTTCATGATTCGGACTATGGATTTGACAAGTTAATTCAGTTGATTTTAATTATTATTTTTTTCTAATTGACCTTTTATTTTTTCAATTTCATTTATCAACGTTGGTTTAATTAGGAATTAGACTTCGTGATTTATTTAGAAATATCTAAATATTTTTTTATGTTTAAAAAATCTTGATCCAATCCAAAACCCAAGTCAATGATAATGATCCGGGTATGTTTATTACTTAAAAAAATAAATTTGTTTTTTATTTAAATTTTTATTTTTAAATCGTTTTGATGTAATGATTTTAAAAATAAATTTTAAAAATTAATAAAATACTATTTTAATACATTTCTAAATAAAAATATACGTATAAAAAAAAACCAGGAAGACAGTATCAAAGACAATCTCAGATTGAATTACCTAAAGGTGCCAAAATAGAAAAAGAGAGAATAGTATCAAATAACATGGTTTTGACTAAACTCTCACACGTAAAAAATAAATTGCGTTTTGATTTGTAAAATCTCGCTCGGAGGCATTCCATCTCTTCTCCCTCCTACAAAAAAGGACTTCATGCTAATAAACCTAACATTTTCTCTCTCCCCACTAAACTTTTATGCCCTTTTGTCCGTTTCATTTCTGAATCCAAAGCAATGGCTTCTAGTGCATGGCGCAAGCTCAAAAAAGCCCTCAAGTCAAAGCTCTCTTTTCTCTCCAACTCCACCCGTAGCCCGACCCCCACCCCCACCAATCCCCCAACCTTCACCACCGAAAATGCCCGCTTCACCACCGCCACTCCACCACCAGTCCCAACATCATCATCTTCTTCGTTCAGTGCTCGTCTCTCTCGTAGCTTCAGTCTCCACTCTTCTTCTGTAATCACCCCCCCTCTCTCTTTTTTTATGTTTTCTTAAATCTTAATTACATTGTTTTGTTTATATCTGTGATTTATATTTGTAACCGCCCGGCGAGCAGAGTTTTTATTTATTTTTTTACTAGCCGCGTAAAAACCTGACTTGGTATCTCTGTGAGTTCGGCATCGCTCGACTGTAATCACGAAAATGCCGTTGTGTGTTCTCCTTGTTCTTGGTTTGACTAGGGGTGTTTTGGTAAAAGTGGGTGAAGGTTGCTTGAAAGATCAGGCGATGCATTTAATGGAGCAATGGAATAGCATTGAAGTAGAGCTGTTGGCGGTAGTTGAAATTTGCATTTATTTTGATTATGCTATACGAGGCTTCAAGAAGTCCAACGATTTGATTAACGGGTTGTTGTTCGTTTTTTACTAAGATCATAAATCTAACCAATAAGTAATAAAAAAGTAATTTGTTGTTTTCTCAATTGCGAGGGTCTCGCATGAAAATTAGGATAGCAAGCACATGATATGCTGGGTCATCGCTGTAGCCAACAACATGACGTCTTGCTGTTTATTTTAGAATGTAGGGGATTTAGTGGGGATTTGAAGGTTAAAATATGCGGTTGTTTCCTTGGGGCTTGTAGTTTGTATCGGGATTCAAATCCTCTCCTTTTCTTGTGTGTGCGCGTGTGGAAGTTAGGCTTGACTTTCGAAGAAGCATATTTTTGTGGGCAATACTATTCTTGTGTTGCTGAAGCTCGAAAGGAACCGTCTTTTTCTTGTGGGAAACGGGAACATACACTAAAGAATTAGTGGAATGTTGTGTTAGCTTTGCAAGTTTTTAATTGAAAAGTCACAATAATGTCATTCCTGATTGTGATTTTTTATTCCGTAAAAAATTTGAAAGTAGCTTGATTAAGTTTCTGCTTTTCTTGATGTGATAGTAAATTGATGAGATGCTTAGGTTGCTTTTAGTTCATGAATTAATTGGTGAGAAACTTGAACCTCAAAGTTTAGGCAAAGACGGTCTCCATATATTGGCTCATAGATGGATGTTTTCAAGAGCCTTTCGAGTTTTGATTGTGGTGTTGAAATGCCATAAACTTGGTTGCCTGCTTGGCTTTGTATTTCGAACACCTTTGAATAGCCATCATTATTCTTGACTTGGTGAGAGTACGTAGAAAGATATTGTGAAAAATCCTATCTGTTTATTGTCTTTGGCTTGTTGGATATTACTTAATCGAAGTTGAGGAACTTGTGCAGAAGAAGAAGAAAAAAATTGGCATGCATTTGATTTGATGGTCTTCATTGAAAGTTGTTGAAATATACCTTTTTTCGCTATAATATTTTTATTATTTTATCACAGAAAAAATGTGCCATTTGCTTGAGGAGTCTGAGAAAAGGGCAAGGCCAAGCCATCTTCTATGCTGAGTGTTCTCACCCTTTCCACTTCAATTGCATTGCTGACAATACCAAGCATGGAAATCTCAAATGTCCTATTTGCCGCTCAAAATGGAAAGATGTGCCTTTTCAAGCGCCAAGAAATGCCCCCAATTTTCAACGTGCCGGTTCATTGCATGCTCATATATCTCCTTACAATGTTCCACCAGTTCAAATTGAGGCGGAACACTTCTCAGATGATGAAGTACTCTCAGATGTCTCTCCAGATCAATCCCTTTCTTCTCGACCCCATGCTATAACTGTGAAGACTTTTACAGAATATCCTGCTGTTTCTGCATCAGAATCCTTCTCCAAGTTTGGTGTTCTTGTCCGTATTCTGGCACCACCACTTGATAATACTCTCCCTCATCACCGTGCGCGTGCACCAATTGATGTTGTAACCGTGTTGGATGTTAGTGGTAGCATGGCAAGCAAGCTGATACTTCTCAAGCGTGCGGTCAACTTTATCATACAAAACTTAGGCCCTTCTGATCGACTTTCGATCGTGACTTTCTCTTCATCAGCTCGAAGAGTGTTACCACTTAGGAGAATGTCTGGAAGTGGCCGTGAAGATGCCACAAGCGTTGTCGACTCTATTTCTGCAATTGGTGGAACTAATATCGTTGCAGGGCTCAAGAAAGGGGTTCAGGTTCTTGAAGAACGGCGTCAACATAATTCAGTTGCAACCATTATCCTCTTATCTGATGGCTGTGATACACAAAGTCACAATGCGCAGAATAGATTGGATTATCTAAAGTTCTTACCTACTTCAATTTTTCCTAGCAATAATACATCTAGAGAGGAGTCTAAGCAGCCAACTTTCCCAGTTTACACATTTGGGTTTGGATCGGATCATGATTCTGCTGCAATGCATGCTATATCTGATGCATCCCGCGGCACATTTTCCTTCATTGAGTCAATTAACATTTTACAAGATGCTTTTGCAAGATGCATTGGTGGTCTTATAAGTATTGTGGCTCGGGACGTTCAACTCAAAGTTAGGTCAGCATCACCAGGAGTGCAAATTCTGTCAACACCTTCTGGGAGACACAAGAATAAGATTTTTGACCAAGGACACCAAGCTGTGATTGATATTGGAGACCTGTATGCAGAAGAGGAGAAGGAATTTTTGGTGTTCCTCTCAATTCCTGTATCCTCAGCTGTTGATGGTGAGGAAAGATTGGAAAACACATCATTGGTGGAAGTTTCGTGCTTCCACAAAGGTTCGGTGTCAGTGGATACAGTCCAGGTAGAAGGTGAGAGAGTTGAGATTCGACGACCTCCAACTTTATCTCCAATTGATCGGGTGCTGTGTTTGGAGGTTGATAGGCAAAGAAATCGTTTGCTAGTGACAGAAACTATTGCCAAGACACAAAGGATGGCTGAAATGGGAGATTTAAAGGGTGCACAGGCCCTGCTGGCAAATCAACTATCCACTCTTCTAACTACAGCTTCTTCTCAAGCAGGAGATGATCTATGTAATCAGCTCGAAGCTGAGCTGAAAGAAACTAGGGAGAGAATGGAAACTAGGGAGTTATATGAACGGTCGGGGCGCGCATATGTTCTCTCGGGAATGAGTTCTCATTCATGGCAAAGGGCTGCAACTAGGGGTCACTCCACAACAATTCTATCACAAGGTGGGAACTCAGATACGAGTATTACCACTAGCTATGAAACACCATCTATGACTAGCATGGTATTGAAGTCACAGATTCTCAACTTAGCACCCAGAGAGTAGTTTTGGCACCCACAACTTAACAAAGCCTTCCAGCTTGAACGATCAGCATTGATTTGCATCTACTACTAACACGAAGAAGAAACTCTCTGGTAGGTTAATGAAATCAATTTAGGGATTTGAACTCTAATTTTCTTTTCATCATTATTATTGTTGTTGTTTGGTTTATCATTGTGTGGATTGGATTGGAATTTGTACATGATTTATTGCTTCGTTAGTTTTTGTTTGAATCGGATAATGGAGTACAGGATAAGTTATGTTTGGTTGAACAAAACCACGTTGTTTTGACATTATTTTTTGCGAATGCACGAAATTTTGTAATCCAACGACAACGACAACGACAACGACAGTTCATTTGAACAGTATAACTTGCCTTCCTTGCAAGAGAGTTTGATCCAGTTGAAGTCTCGAGACATCTCTTGCAAAATGGTACCAAAGTTCTAACCATATGAGGCAACAGGGTTTGATTCTCCATCAGGTCAACACGCTTGGGTCACAAATCAGTGAATTATACTTGTAAATCTAACTTGACCAATGATGATACAATCGGCGCAGGAAAACTCCATGTCATGCATAAAGGTAGATAGTACAAAAGCACTGTTTAAACAGGGCATCCTGGTTTAATCAAAATTAACTGAGTTTTTTTTTTGTTTTTTTTTTAATTAGACTATATAATTTATTTTCTATAAAATTATTTTAGTTTTATAATCCAAAAAATCATAGATTTATCAAATTAATAAAGGTAAACTTAATTTTTTTTAATTAATTAATTAAAAATTAAACTTTATAATTTATTTTAATTTATTTTTTTTATTGAGCTATTATAATTTTATAATTATTAATTCAACAAATTAATCCCAGAACACTTTAAATAAATTATTTTATTTTTTTTATTTAATCACACTATATTTTTATAAATTTTTAACCAGCCAGATCTATCTGGTCACATTAAATTAACCCTCGCATGTTTGAAAAAGCACTACGCCTGGACTTTTTTTTTTGACATTTTAAAAAGTTTGATCCCACCTGCATGTTAGAGTGAGACAACGTTCTAGTGCTCTAACTAAACATACACCTGAGAATGTGAGAGAATCTTCATTTATACCGTACCAAAACAAATGGAAAAATACCCATACCCATCTGAATGCGTCCCTTTTAGCGTCAAAGAAACTGAATAATGTGCTCGCAAATTTTCAGAATCTCTCTTTGAGCCATGCGTCCTCCAGCAGAAAATAACAACGACACTTTCAAATTTTAGGCTTCTTTGGTGCGCACTCGAGTTCTCAGTCTCAAGCTTCCGCTTTATCCCCAAGAAGTGCTCAACCTGGGAGGAAAAAAGCAAAGCAATATATCAGCAGGCATAGATTATGGAATAAAAATGAAAGGGTGTTAAAAGTCAGCAAACCCTTCCCTCTAAGAGGAGGGTAAAAGAACAAATAGGTGAGGCCTGTGAATTGTAAGGGGCCCTAACAGTGCAACTAGCCATCCACAACCATTCTGAACAGGACGCTCAACATAAAGTGATGAACCTGATCTGACAACTTTCTTATCAAAGTTAAATCTTTCCTTGACACAAGAATAATCCAACCTTCCTGGAGTCTGGACAAAGTATCACTGGCGACATGGTAAATGAGCTGAGGCCACAATGGCTGTTTGACTGCTGGAGTCAAAGATTTTGGTGTCAGGAGATTCTGGGAAGCAAAAAAATGTAGGAATTTATAGATGATTTTAAGATACTAGGGGTTGGTGGTTGCTAGGAAAACATTTGGGATTAAAAATGATTGTAATCACAGCAGCGGCAGAAATGGTAGCATACCGGGGAATCAGATGGATTTTTTGTGGGCCAGGGGGAGGGGGGTTGTGAAGAAGAAAAGGTGTCCTTCCAGGTATGCATGCTTCTAAAGCAAATCATGATACTCATTATTGTCCCATAACGCAGTTTCATTTTCTTCAGTGACGGTGTGTGTGCATGCGGGAGAGAGAGAGAGAGAGAGAGAGAGAGACAATAATGCAAGAAATGAGTAGCACTAAAAGGTAAATGAGTAGCACTAAAAGGCTGCTGCTTTGCAACCACTATAGCAATAGGATCAGGGAGAAGGCTAATGATGCTCCAGAAAGGACAGGGAATGTTCCTATAAAGCGAAACAATCTACTTGATGAAAATTTCCAAACTAATACACCAGATACTAATATTTAGAGTTCATATCAAAAAGCCAGCACGAATTGGACGAGAAATCATGTCAGTTTTCACAACTTGCATGATGCATCCACAACCTAATGAAACGTGCACAAAGCATCCTTTCTGCATCATTATCACCATGCCAGTGTAAACTGTTGTAAGAATCTAACTGACCTTTTTATCGCCAAGCATGGGTGTTAAGGCTCCAGGGAGATCCTTATCAACAGTAGCAAAGCCACTTCTAGGATCACTGGTTTGCCTGCAAATGAAATTCATGAAAAAGGGTGATCAAACCAATTGTAGAAAGATAAATGCACAACAAATGATATTCTATAATCCTTCACTTTCTAAAACTAGTAAGGTCTTAGTTTGAAATGTATCAAGGCATGATGCGAACCAAGATTTCAACAAAATTACAGTGTTGAGTTCATTTAAACTGCAGAGAGAGAAATATTTTCAACTTTAAGAATTTATCACTAGAAAATAATCATAAAGACTCAAATGAATGGCTACTGCATCATAAATCAACAAAAACATTTTAATACTCTTAACAGATGTTTTTTGGAGAATAACTCGTTCTTGATAATTAACATTTTTCTACTTCAAACTATTTTCCTAGGCTTTAATTAGTAACACCTTATATTTGAGATATAAATTAGACACAAAAATCTTACCCTGGTTTAACATGACTGCTGAGAACAAGGTAGGGTGTCTTTAACTGAGCTTGAGCCTCCCTCATCCGCTCCACAGACAGGGATGGTGTATCTGAATTTTTCACTTGCTTCAACTTCAGTTCTTCCTGGTATTGCTTCATTTTGCCAGGTCCCTTACCATGGAATTTATGAGAAATCATACATAAGGCTTCCTTCGGAGTCATCTGTTAAATATAGGAAACAACCCAAAATATAAAAAATTGCTAGATCAGTCAGCAAATAAAAACTTTTGCTGCAAGCTACATCAGCCACTCATGTCCACAAATAGAAAGTAGATCATAGTAGGTCGGAGGCATGCTACCTTGGAGAAACTCCACAGTGGTACAAGGCCATCACAAAGTTCAGTCTCTTCCACTAATTTATAACCAGATGCATAACTAAATCTTTCACTTCTCATTTTGGACACTAAACAGATGAGAACATAAAAATCAATCTTGATTCTGCCATGAGGTCAGACCCTAGACCCTAGTTTATGAAACAAGCAGTCCAGAAAGAAACCCCCCCCCCCCTCCCAAACAAAAACAATAAACACCCACCCACCAACTGCACAGTAGCAGCTATGAAACACCCCTCAAAACAGTGCCACTGCTCACTGATTAGCATCCAGAGGCAAGTCAGACTGTGGAGCACAAATTCCACATCATAGGCCCAACATCTTCCAATTACTACAGAGTAGGCTAATAAAATGGTCAAGCATGCAATGAATCAAGAGATATAATATGCATAGAAATTTGGCCTACAAACTCTCCTTTATCGAACCTGCTCCATTGGAGGTCCCATCTCCACACCATGTGCATAATGGTAAAAAAAATAAGCAATAAAAACTAAGGAATTCTAACTCAACAGTAAAACAAACTAATCGGATGATCAGGTGAAGTGCTTACAATTCACCCAAATTTATCTGTCCTCTCGATGCGGATATCCTTGAACTTATTGTCATTATTATTACCAGCATCATTGCCTATGATGCCAACAAGCTTAATCTTTTTCTTGTCCATATTTCTGCCACCTCATTCAATACTTTCTTTAAGTGTACCTCGCTCTTTGAGCAACTTCAAAGCACCAGATAATCCTTTCCCAACAGCAACCTCATGTATGGTTTCATCAGGAACTGTCTACTCCTTATCCTCATTGACAGGGTTTTCATCTTTACCACTGTCTTGAACTTCCATCCATCCACCAGCCTCGTCCTTTTGTTCTTCATCAGAAGCTCTTGGCGGTTCATCTTCGTCCATGAAAACATCTTCATTATCAGTCTTATGAACTTCTGAAATAGCACAAGTACTGCTTTGAATTTTTCAACACAAGCAATGGTAATTTTTTTAGGTATGGAAAATTAAGGACGACTGAAAAATCAGTAACAAATAGAGTGTGTGTGTGTGTGTGCATACTAAAGCAGAAGATCTAGGATTTCCAGCCGATCTCAGGCATCATAGCAGGTCAAATGTGTGATTTCCAGCTGATCTCGAGCATCAAATAGGTCACATTCACATTTAACAATAATACAGTAAAATGGATGGGAGATTATAGGTGACTAAAGCAGCAGCATGATAGCATGACTATGATAACTAGAAAAATTGATTTACCAAATAATACAAGGTTGAGAGCTAGCATAAACCTTGAACAGTCAGAAATGGTCATGCAGCTCAACATAGTATATAGTATATGCAAGATTTTCTGGTCCGTGTACTATTATGCTATCAGCAATCTGAATGCAACACAAGTTTCCGTCCCATCAGAACTCTTTCTTTTTTGTGTAATATTTTATAAAACAAAAGAACATGTAATAAAAAAAGTACCTTCAGCAAGATGGATAGCTGAGACAAACTCTTCCATCTCAGTGAAGACAAGTTTTTTTCTAGTGACTCTCCAATTTCAGGGTTCTGATCATCTGCAATTTGACTGCACAAAGTGGAGGTGGCAAGGAGAGCAATTGCTAGAGGACCAGATGCTTCTGCCTCTTCCTTTTTAAGAGCTAGTTTCCTTATTCTTTCCAATGCCTTATAAATATCTTCATCATCATCCGCAAACACTAGACTTTCCTCTTCCCCCTCTTTAGTTTGAGGAGTTTGCTCTAGTCGAAGTGATTTTGATGCCTCATCTGCTTTAGCATAAGCTGATCGGTAAGCACTGTTTCTCATTTCAGCCTCAGATCTCTCTTGTTCCTTTCTAAGGCCTGCCTTCTCCCATCTTTCCTAGAACCAAGATCTCCAATACCCAACCCTGCTGACACAGCTCCTGCTTCAAGGGCATCTACATCTTGCTTATCCTTCTTTCACAATGATTTCTTTTTCTTTGGCTTTTTAAACTGAAGCATCTCTTCATGAGTATAGTAATCTGATGAATTCTTTCCAGATGAGTTAGATCTTCTAAGCGATTACTTGTGGAATCACCTCATAGCCTTCTGCAGAGCTGGACATATTACAAAAGAGAAAAAGAGAAATAAATGAATGTTCACTTCATCAGAGTTATGCTAACATACACCGCTTATATCTTCTGAATCTATTCTATAAAGAGAGCCAGCCTACCTCCATACCATATCAAAAATCTCTGTCACACAAAAAAGCTTCGTCATTTTAGGAAACTTGGACATAAAGTATATGAAGGAAACACCAAACTATTTATACCTTCATTAAGGTCACCATCTGAGAGTATATTCTGATCTTTGAGTGTCAAAACAACTGCTCCACCTCCCATTACCTTGTCAAGGCCATGGAGAACCTTAATTCCAGCAAGAACATCTATCAAAAGGCGCCACCATAAAAAATAAAACAATCTTACAGTGTAAACCATAACTCCTTGCTAAAATATAACTGATTCAATCAGCCAGAAACAGAAATATATAGCCCCCAAAATTTCAAATACAAATCATTATGGTTTGGCTTCCACGAAAATGACCTTACACTTGCCAATTACAATTCCAAGAAATTAAACTGGTGGGTTATAATAACAAACCTAGCTGTTAAATGAGCTCGGATGGAGTTTGAATATCTCATTTCTTAATGAAATTTTTGATGAACAAATAAGACCATAACCAACTCATTCGCTCTGATGATTATGAAAACTACCAAGTTGAAACAAATGTATCATCCAATCTAGACTTGTTTTTAAATGACTAGTCATTGATAGAGGACAAAAATATGCAGAAAGGATCATACAAGCATTATGCTGGTCTGCTTCCTCATCTTCACCATGACCTTGACCAATATTGTCCCAGGGAAATTTAAACCATAATAGTATTAACAATAAAAATTGCATGGAAAAAATCATGATAGCCAGTGAGAATACAGGAAACACAGTAAAGAATGGAACCTGCTCCTCAAAAATCTTTGGGAGGTGACTGGCCCTCTCCTTTGCAGCATTTTTGTTCTCTTCAATCTGACGACTCTTACTGACCCATGCTAAAACATCAGAACCAACTTCAGTCTTCTTCCTTGTTCTTTCTTCTTCCTTCCTTCATCCTGAGCCCAAAAAAAAAACTATAAAGATAAATAGGACACAAAAATAACACGAAGCTGGATGAACTTATAAATGGAATAATATCAGAAAAATAAGACGAACATCATCAAGATCAACAAAACGCTAAGATGTAACACAATTTAACCCCAATACAGCAATGGAGGACACCAACAAAAAAGCAAAACCAGGAAAATCTCAATTAGCGACAAGTAACATTGGGGTCATTCCACACTCCACACTTGACCTCTAATCTCAATTAGACTTGTTCATAATCGTTGTCATCCCTGCTCCTATCATAATCTTCGTCATGGCTTTCTGTTTGCCCTGACCTTCTCTCTGGAACTCTCTTTATCCTGATCCACTTCCCTATCTCTCTCCCTCTCCTAAGTCTTCTCTCTTCCCCTTTCCCTGTCTTTATCATTTTCCCTGTCCTTCTCTTTATCCTTATACTTGTCCTTCTCCTTCGCTCTTTCTCTTTCCATTTCCTTCTCCCTCTGCCGTTCCTTCTCCTTCCCCCGCAATTTCCTATCTCTAGCCTTCTCTCGATCACGTTCTTTATCCTTCGCCTTACTGTCCCTACTCCCATCATTACCGCTGGTTTTCTTCGACCGTTCATCTGTCTTACAACTATGATCCCTCTCCCTCTCATCTTCTCTGCTGCTCTTCTTCCTAGAATGCTTGCTCGATTTTTCAACTCCATTCACCGCCATATCCTCGTCCTCCACATCATCCCTCTCCTCGCGTCGCTCGTGCCTAGTTCAGACCAGTCTATATCCATTCTAACCACCAAGCTCAAACCCTAATCTTCCCTGAACCCTGGAAATCTAAGAATCTGAGAAATAGATTATTGGAATGGATTTATAATAAACGGAAATCCTGAGAGAGAGCTAGAGGGATTCGTACCTTGTATTTATAGTTTGGGTTTTAGAGACTGGCTGTGTTACTTACTTTCTTGCTTACTATTTCTCCTTCACTTGAGATAAAGAATATTTAAGCGTCTTTTTTTTTTTTTATAATTGAGTAATTTAACTTTCATTGTTTATCAATTGCGTTTCTCCAGTTTTAAAAAAAAGATTACGTGTCTATCAGTGAAAATTAAAAACATTAAAAAAAAAAAATAATTCTCCTCGAGAAATAATGTGTAATAGTATAAATACATAGTTGCCCTTGGAAAAATAAATACTAAGTACTAGTGACAGGACAAGGTTGAATAAAAATATTATTACTCTAGCTTTAAAATAAAAAAATATAATGCCCGAATCTTCTAATCTTTTTTTTTTTCAAAATAATATAATTATTTTAATATTTTTAGAAACGAAAATAATAATTCTCTTTAAAAGATTGTTGTACAACAAGACTTGAAATATTATTCATTGTAATATTGTAAATACATGTTTACTATTAAAAAAATAAAAATATTTAACTATGCATTGAAAACAAGATTGTCTTTTTGCCACTAAACAATTATTTTTATTATATTGTATAGTGTTAGATTTGTTATTTTTTTTATTAGTAAAATTAACATTTTAATCTTAAGATAAAAAAAAATCTAATGTCTTTCATTGGTGTTTTAGTCCTTTTATTTTTTTTCAAAAGAATATAATTACCCTGATACTCTCATGGGCAAAAACAATATTCCTCTCTTATAGAAGCTTTTTAGTCATTTTATATTGGTTTTAAAGTATATTTAAAAGTTGTTCAAGAATATTAGTAACGTGTGTTAAGTCATTTAGATACCAAATATAGGGGTAGTGTTTGCAAGATCTCGGTGTTTTTTCCATGATAATATGTTGCATGTACCATGATCATTTATAATTTGATGTTAATAACCATTTATTTTTCTTAGATTTTATGTTAGTCCCTCAAATTTTATGACAACCTTTTCAATTTATTTTTTCTTTATATTTGTTCGTTATCATCTTAATTGCTATTTTTATTTTATAATAAATTATAAATTATAAATAATTTTTAATTTACCTCCTTGTTATTTTTTAATCTATAAATAATTTATTAAATTACAAATATTTTTTAATTTCACCAATTATGATTTTTTAATATTTCAAATTTATTATTAATTTTTTTTATTGCTATTTATTTTATTTAGAATTTTTTTTTCAGATTTTATCTTTCTTGAATTTTTTCTATCAAATTTTATCTCTATATGTGTCAAAAAAATAATTTTGTGAAATATTTTATTATTTCTAATGTTTGATTCATTAAAAAAAATATCTTGTTGTAAAGGGCAAAATAAAATTAAAATAAGGAAACAACTTAGAAGTTTATCGTGATGAAGTGGGTGTCTATTTTCATGTTCCATTTTTTTTTTAAGTTTTTTTTTAAATTATTTTTTAACTAAAAAACTTTTAAAAAACATAAATATTAATATATTTTTAATTAATTTTAAAATCTCTTTGCACTACAGTACAAAAAAAACAAGGAAACAATACAAGAGATGTATGGATTTGGGGTGAAATATGTTTTTAAAAATAGTTTTTTTATTTATTTTTAATATAAATATAAATATTAATTTAATATTTTTTTTAAAAATAAAACTTTGCTAAACACATGACCATTTAACCTTGTGTTTTTAAAAATTTAAATTTTTTAATAATTTTAAAATTATTTTAATATATTAATATTAATAAAAAAATAACTATTTCATTCTAAAAATTAAAAAATTCGTTCAGTGGTGTAAAAAATAATTGTTTTTTAAAATAATTTTTATTTAAAAATATATAAAAATAATATTTTTTTTTAAATTTATTTTTAGTATTAATATATTAAAATGATTTAAAAATAAAAAAAATATAATTGTTTTTAAAATCAATTTCTTTCAATTTTTTTTCTTGAAACTTTAAACCAGACGTGCTCTATGTCTCCTGGATGGTATGGCGTTGCTAAGGAGTCTCCAAACAAACTTGTAAGAATATCAACTTGTTTCTGTAAATGTAAAAACAGATCGTCCCTCCTCCTCCTCCTCCATTTCCATGGCTACTACTAACACCGATCCTACGACCACCCGAACTGTCCTTGAACCACTTCTCACCTTCGATCCCACCCTTCACTCTCATACTTCAATAAAATCCATTGCAACGAATTCTCAATCTTTCATTTACCTAGGCACTTCTTCTGGTTCCCTTCTCTTGCTCTCCATAAACCCAGATACCCCAAATGACAAAACCCCCTCCACCAAAGATCCGAATTCGACTTTGGATTTTGATGTTCCTTCTCGAAACGTTTCGTTCATAAAATCCGTTTCTGTTGGTGACTCGGCTGTAGAAAAGGTTCTTCTGCTTGATGAGATTGGAAAGGTTATTGTTCTCTCTGATGGATTTTTGTTCTTGACGGATTCGGGCTTGGTTCAACCCGTTAGGAAACTGGGGTTTTTGAAAGGGATTTCTTTTATCACCAAGAGAGTTAAGAGTAGTGATTCGGAGTGTAGTGATTTACTCGGTTTTAGTAGTTTGGAGGGTGCGAGTACGAGTTCTCGAATTTTGAGCAGATTAGGAGGTGGAGTTAGAGCTAATGGTGTTAAAGATTATGTGCAAAAAAGTGAGGGTGATTATGTTTTTGCTGCTGTGGTTGGTAAAAAATTGATGTTAATAGAGCTTAGAGTTGGTAAGAATGACAAGGAAGTTGATTTTATGGTTTTGAAAGAAATGCAGTGTATTGACGGGGTTAAGACATTAGTTTGGATCAATGATTCCATAATTGTTGGCACTGTCATCGGGTATAGTTTGTTTTCGTGCATTACGGGCCAAAGTGGGGTGATTTTTACATTGCCTGATGTGTCTAGTTTGCCATTGCTCAAGTTGTTGTGGAAAGAAAAGAAGGTGTTGTTGTTGGTGGATAATGTTGGGATTGTTGTTGATGCGCATGGGCAGCCAGTTGGAGGGAGTTTGGTGTTTCGTAAGGGTCCAGATTCTGTTGGGGAGTTGGCTTCTTATGTAATGGCTGTGAGGGATGGGAAGATGGAGTTGTATCATAAGAAATTGGGTGGTTGTGTACAGACTGTTAGTTTTGGTAGTGAAGGGTTTGGGCCATGTATTGTTGCGGATGAGGAAAGTGGAAATGGGAAACTTGTTGCTGTTGCGACGCCCACCAAGGTGTGTGAACTTGTTATCTCTTTGATTATATTGTATCACTGCATCTTTATTGATGTATGGACACAAACCTTAGTTTTATGCATGTTGCTTCTTAGTTCTTTGGCAGGTTTACTTGTTAATTATTTAAGCTGAATTGTGGACTGTTAATCATTGTGCTCATATAGATTAATTGTGTTGAGCTGAGTTTCAGAGTTAAATGCTTAGCTGATCATTTGGACCTTAGGACAGAAAGCATCTTCAAAAGTAACCCCGAGGCTTTCTTTTCTTGTAAGCGATGTTGTTCTTGCATGCCTAGTACATTTTTAAGATGCGAGTTGTTTAGATTTCAAGCTGATTGTTAAGAGATTTATGAAATTGGTGGCATAAAATACTTGTTTAAATATTTCGTGTCCTGGTTAGGAACAATCCATATGCCTCTGGATGTAGGTTTATTTAAAAAGAAATTTTATTGATTTTGCTCTTTCATCTTGAATATTGCCAGGTTATTTTCTACCGGAGAGTACCTACTGAAGAACAAATCAAAGATCTGTTGAGAAAGAAAAACTTTAAGGAAGCCGTCTCCTTGGTGGAGGAGCTTAAGAGCGATGGTGAAATATCTAATGAAATGCTATCCTTCGTTCATGCTCAAATAGGGTTCCTGCTGCTTTTTGACTTGCATTTCGAGGAGGCTGTTAACCACTTTCTGCAGTCAGAGACAATGCAACCTTCTGAAGTTTTTCCATTTATAATGCGAGACCCAAATCGCTGGTCGCTGCTGGTATGTGTTTACAGTTTCATTTTGCAAGACCTATTCCCTTGTCAGTATTTTTTATTTGACAAGAGATGGATCATATGCTTACCTTTAGTTTCATTAATTTCCATGGCCCCAAGGATAAATCATTTATCAGCCATGGGATCTTTCTTCATTTCCTTTAGAATACTATGCATTCTTCAGATGCCAAACTCTTGAACTTTGTCCTCTTCCCTTCCACTCTTTTATATGAGTAGCCACAAGCAAAAAATGAATATTGATGGTAATATGGTAACTGTGCCTTAAGTAGTTCACTGAATTTGAATTTAGGAACCATATATACCATAACCTCTAAAGCCAAAGAAATAGCATACTGAGTGAAAAGGATTGGAAGTGGAATCTTGAAATGGTGCAATATTTGTTTGCATTTGTGGAACCATACACTTGTTGGTTAGCTGGTGACTGGGTATACCTGATCAGGATGGTGACATGCTATCATTTGATTGTGATATTAAATGAATAAGCAATTGTTTCTAAGATTGTGTATGGATTTGCAATAGATTCTAAGACTGTATATTTGTGTATATGTCCTGTTTTATTGTGTTTTTGTTTGAGCAGAGTACGTTAAACTTATGTTGAATTGTCTGCATTTTTGAAATCATAACATTGAACTCACCCTTTCAGGTTCCTAGGAACCGATACTGGGGTTTGCATCCCCCCCCTGCTCCTCTTGAAGATGTTGTAGATGATGGGTTGATGGCTATCCAAAGAGCTATTTTCCTTAAAAAGGCAGGTGTAGATACTACAGTCAATGAAGATTTTCTTTTGAATCCACCAACTAGAGCTGATTTACTCGAGTTGGCAATAAAAAATATGAGCAGGTGTTTACGACATTGCTTTGAAAGGTTTACATGTTATAGCTTTTGCATTCTGTCATTAGCTTGTAACTTTCAATTTCTGTTCCCTCCTATTGTAACTACAGATATCTTGAGGTTTCTCGTGAAAAAGAATTGACTTTGTCAGTGAAAGAGGGAGTTGACACACTTCTAATGTACCTCTATAGAGCCCTAAACCGCATTGATGATATGGAAAAGCTTGCATCTTCTGGAAACAGCTGTATCGTGGTATGCTCCACTTTCTCTTTGCTGGAGTTGATAAAATAATTTTGCCCTACAAAGTTCTGACTTTTTTTTTTTATACTGGTAATGGGTTTTTTAGATGATCAGATGAATCAGTTACTGTCATGTGCATAAACCAAATTTTAAATCAATGTAGAGAGTTACCACTTGGCTTTAAGGTTCGCGGTTACTCCTGTGATGTATAATTAAGGTAGAAGAAGTCATAATTTGAATCGATATTAAGAATCTTAAAAAAAAGCTTTATGTAGTTGCACAGGATCCATTCTTCTTTACTCTATTTTCCCTCTATTCTCTTTAAGCATGGCCTATCTCTGAGCTGAATTCATTTAAACTCAAATAAGCATCAGTTCCAGTTAGCTGGTTGGATCATGTATGTCTCCTCAATGCAGTTCAATGTTGATCCTTTTAACAAAATGTTAAGTGAAGAAAATATTTGCATCTTTTCTTTGTTCTGAAGTTTACTTGTTAGATGAAGTCAGGTGTAATTCATCTCTCAAAGTAGACAGTCTCATGTCTTGTTTTTGTCAATGTTGGTTGATTTTTATAGATTATACTGAAGGTGTATTTTACGGAAGATATTTTGGAACTATATAAAACTTGTAAAAGGAGCAGTCTATTGATGGCAACAATCAAACCAGCCAATTGCTTTGGTTTTAAATTCTATAACTGGTAGCTAGAAGTCAAAACTAAATAGTTCATAAGCCTCAAGTCAATAGTAGTCTGCGGAATCTTAGTATTCCAATGCATTGCAAAACAGAGGGGCTGTTGTCAGGAGCTTGCTTGAAGGATGACCGTACAACTTCCATGGGCAGTGCAGGAGGAGTTAGAAACCCTGTTAGATGAATCTGGGCATTTACGGACTCTCGCCTTCTTATATGCAAGTAAAGGGATGAGCTCAAAGGCTCTTACCATATGGCGCATTTTGGCAAAAAATTATTCTTCTGGTCTATGGAAAGATCCTGCTCGGGAGCATGAGTTACTGGATGGCAATACAAATGTTAATTCTGGCAGAGAGGTTGCTGCAACTGAGGCATCAAAAATTCTTGAGGAGCTGTCTGATCAGGATTTGGTTTTGCAACATCTTGGATGGGTATGTAGCATTTGAAGTTGGTGGTTTTATGTTTTTACAGAATTTTGAAGCTGGCAGTTAAATTCACAATTCGGTGAAATCTTATTAGATTGCAGATGTTAACCCATTACTCACAGTTCAAGTTTTGACATCAGAGAAAAGAGTAGATCAGCTTTCACCAGGTAGGCCTTGGTTTTCAGAGAATACTCTCACTGTGAGTTTTGGGTCTTTACTACTTGCTAGTTAAGAATTTCGCTTATTTTACTCTATGGCATCTCACTGGTGAATCTACTACCATCATGAATGTATTCTAAGCTTTGAAGTTTAATTGAATTTTAGCAGATTTCTAGGTTTTATTCATATACTAGGTAGCTCTTGCAGTCCACTTAGTTTGTGATGCTACTCAATTTATTTTCTGTCTTGCAATAAGTGAAACATTTTGTAAAATGAATAGATTTAACATCTTGTAAATTTGCAATGGCATGGACCAGTGTATATTATGCCATTTAACTTGATATGAAGCTGATAAGTTTTATGCTGCCAAGAAAGTTCATGATAGTTACTATTTTTTTTTATATATTTCCTAAAGTGAATCCGCCCTTTCAATTCTTTCATTGCAGATGAAATAATTGCTGCCATTGATCCAAAAAAGGTTGAAATTCTCCAAAGGTATGCCCACCACATACTCCATAAATTACAGCTCCAGAGCTATGCAAATGATTGGTTTTTGGTAGGTCATATGACCTGTAATTGCCTTTGGGTTGCGTTCTGCAGGTATCTCCAATGGTTGATTGAAGATCAAGACTCTTGTGACACACAGTTCCACACTCTATACGCGCTCTCACTTGCAAAGTCAGCAATTGAAACCTTTGAAGTGCAAAGTACCTCCCAGGAACCTGATGATGGAAGGCCGGAGGAAACAAAAATTTCTGATCCTGGAGGAAACTCTATCTTTCAAAGTCCTGTACGAGAAAGGTTGCAGATATTCTTACAGTCATCAGACATGTATGATCCGGAAGAGGTTCTTGACTTGATTGAGGGATCAGAGCTTTGGCTGGAAAAGGTCGTTGGATCTCTTTTGTCACATGGTTTTTAATTGTACTTAATTGATCATTATCAAGCGCTCCCCCCCCCCCCCCAAGTATTTGTGCCATTTATATCTTTCTGCCAAAAAGGAAAGTATGAATGGCATCAATGCTTTTATATGGCAGAAAGAGCAAGTTTTGCTTATCAGTTGCTGATTTAAGTTTTGATTTTTTTTGACAGGCGATTCTATACAGAAAATTAGGGCAAGAGACTTTGGTGCTGCAAATTTTGGCCTTGTAAGCCTGCACATTACTTTCTGAATATTACTGGCAGGTGTTTGCCAGCTTTTTCAAATCTTAATTTATGTGGCTAGGGAAGAATCAGAGGGTTTTCAGCTGACATATATGTATTGGCTTTGAGAAAACTTCTTCATTCCATTCACTAATAGTGGTTTCATTATATATTTCTCTACTATTCAAATATTCTTGTGCAAGAAAAATGTGTAATATATATCATGGTTCTCGTGGTTTTTGTTGATTATTAGCCGCTCATTACTAAATTGAATTAAAGAGGCTGTTGTTTCACAGATACCTCTCTCTGTCTCCTTGCTGCTTTGGTTGATCGTAAATTGTGTGTATTTTAAATAACGTTCATTGCCCTCTCAGGAAGCTGGAGGACAGTGAAGCTGCTGAACAGTATTGTGCAGAGATTGGAAGACCAGATGCCTATATGCAGTTAGTTTCTTTTTGCTCCTCTCTTTTTTCCTTATTTTCTCCTCTTTCCCCAACAGATGCACATAAATATTCTTACTACTGGCCTTTCACTTTCTGTGATGTGACCTCTTCAGGTTACTTGATATGTATTTGGATCCACAAAATGGTAAAGAGCCCATGTTTAACGCTGCTGTTCGACTTCTGCATAATCATGGAGAATTACTGGATCCTTTGCAAGTTCTAGAGGTAGAAAATCCACCTATCCTCATTCCTTTCTCTTGCAGCACATGCATTCTAGGACAACTTTTACTTAACGGCTTGCGTTCGAGTTTAAAAATTTAAGCAAGCTATTCTCAGTATTTTGAAACTCTAGCAGGGAGAAAAGCCAACATTATACTTAAGATGTTCACATTTTCTTATATTTTATATCTGTTATTTGCCTCCACGTGTAAGATTTCTATCAGACCTATATATATATATATATATATATATATATATATATATGTAATGTTCAGCTACCATTAAATGCGGGAATGAATGATATCTAGTCTGGATATATTTAAAATAACGAAAGTGAATTCTAATTTGTTGTCATACTAATATAGTTGCTCCTGTTGGGTTGTCTCTCTGACCTCCTCTGGTCTCCAAGCCTATGTTAACTAAAGACCTATTGATCCACAATAAAATCATAATCAATACTCTTCAGGATCTACTGATATATTATTCCCTTTTATGGAGAGATGCTGCAACATGGCATTATGTGATACCCATTTCCTTGGCTGGAATTGTAGGATTGATTGTAAAGTTCTTGTTTCATTGTTGTTTCTTGTTGAGAGATTAATTTTTGTTGCAGACATTGTCCCCAGACATGCCCCTCCAACTTGCCTCAGATACAATACTAAGAATGTTGAGGGCTCGGCTTCACCATCATCGCCAAGCACAAGTAAGATTTTTTACTTAAAGTTACTGAAAAACCTATTCAAATAGCCTTTTCCAACATGAGCCTTCAGGCTTTTTTTTTTCTCTCTTAGTTGCTTTATTGGATCTATTAGCTTGGTTGAACCACTCCCATCTGAAAACATGTAATGCTCATAGTCATGCAGAGAGTCAAATAGCACGATAGCATACCACACTGTGTTATATTCTACTGAACCCCCCTTTAGAAAATGTCTCAGAAAAGAATAGAACAACGTTTTGTGGTTTGTTCTCCATTCCATTGTCTATATTGTCTAAACTTCTCTTTAACTTTTCAGATTGTTCATAATCTGTCCCGTGCTCTAAATGTTGACGCAAAACTTGCAAGATTGGAGGAAAGATCGCGGCATGTACAGATAAATGATGAGAGCCTTTGTGATTCTTGTCATGCCCGGTTAGGAACCAAACTGTTTGCAATGTACCCAGATGACACTGTTGTTTGTTACAAGGTTGGTCATTGATATATTTTTCGTTAACAAAAACTCCATGGGGGCTTTGGAAGCAAGATAACATAACCTATAATCTACATGCTATATTTGCAGTGTTTTCGTCGGCTGGGAGAGTCCACTTCTGTCACAGGTCATGACTTCAAGCGAGATCCACTGATCAAGTCAGGTTGGCTTGTGACACGCTAATCTAGAAATGGTTTTTGTGTATCAGAATAGAAAGATGGTTTACGAAGGTGGTGTCTGTTCTTGATAGTCATACTTGCTGACTTGAGACACAGATGTCATTGCAGCTGCTCCTTTTCTTCTCCCTTCATTTTGGGTTGAGGAGTGGGGAGCTTTCTCGTATAGGAGGAACATGCTCTTTGAACTACAAAACCTCGTTCCTGGTAAAGGAAGTAGGTAATGATGAAGCTCATTTGTAGTTTGCCTAATGGAGAGCTCTATATAGACTCCCTGGTAGTTAAAGGTAGGTGGTCTCCAATTTTCAGAAAATGAGTGGTTTGGTTAACCTTGTTGTAATAAATTGCTCTTCGTGTACTTTGTTGGTGTCACTATATTTTTTTACCGATCTCCTCTTATCTGCCTGCCGGGTAGAGCCGGGATTGTTTTGAAGTATGAGAAATTCCATTGAATTACATCTCACGGTTGTCCACTGTATTCATATTTTCAAGTGTGCTTACTGTTACCCTGCCTTTGGAAGTGGAAGGCCTTTGATCGTTTTTGCTTGGGAGCGAAGATGGTGTTTTTTTTTAAAGTGTTTTTTTATTTAAAAATATATTAAAATAATATTTTTTTTTAAAAAAATTATTTTTAAAATTAACACATTAAAATAATTTAAAAATACTAAAAAAAATTAAATTTTTTTTAAAATGTTTTTGAAACAAAAAAGAAACAGGGTTGAATGCATTTGTAACTTTTAATGTTTATGAATTGTTTTAATGTTTAAATGCTAAAATTATTTTTTAAAAAATATTATTTAAATATATTTTCAAATAAAAAATACTTCTAAAAACAGATATTATTACTCTAAAATGAATTTGTCCTTGATGCATTGATAAAATCAGAAAGCAAATTCTTATTCTTTGGCCTGCCCTTAAATTCACGAAATTTGAGAAACTATAAATATTTTGTTTTTTTTTAATATCTAAACAATATGTTATTGTAATCATTCTCTCAGCCCGTTATTTATAAGTGATTTATTGGTTACTAAAATCTTCAATCGTTGAAAATCATTTTCTAAAAATTGATTTGAATCCTCGTTTGTATTTAATCAGAACTGCGAAGATGACTCGGGTGGGTGTAGTATTTTTCTCAGAGAAAAAAAAACTAATATTATCTTGAACATAAAAAAAGTATTTTCAACCAGAAAAAAAAAGCTTAAAAGAATGCTAAAAGATGCATCACTGCTACTGTATCAGTAAAGGCACTGTGGATATGATGATCCGGTTAAAAAGGAACAGACTACAGAGCATATATTTTTATAAGGAAAAACTACAAGGACTATAATGGAAATGACAAACCTCCTCTTTTGGAAAGAAAAACAAGTATAGGGACTAACATGAAAATAAACAAATGCACTTAGATCCATATCCCAAAATAAAAAATCCCATCATTTAGCTCCCCCCAAGCTCTCCCACGTTTTACAGTACTAGACGCGCACACACAACAAAAGCAAAACCTCAAAAAGCCTAAGCCGCGAAGCCAGGAAGACGAAGAACGCCACCAACGACGTCGCTCCAGCAAGCAAGGCTTTCTTTTCCCCTCCCTCTCCCTCTCGCAGGTCAGTCGGATTTATGTATCTTATTTATTTATTTCCCTTTTCTTCTCTCCTTCTTCAAACCCTAGAAATTATTAGTTCGATCTTGATTTGCCTCGTCTTTTTTTTTTTGAAGAAATTATGATTACGTTTTGCAAAATGAAGTGTTGAGTTCAAATCTGTTGAATTTTTTAGGGTTCACCTAAATGGATCAACAAACCCTAACTTGGGATCAGCTATGAAATCTCTTGCTATTAAAGCTCATATTGGGTCGCTGTTATTTGTTTCATTAAGTGTCACTTGTCTACTTTGCTAAACTCAATAAAATATTCAATTTTTAGGTTTTGGGGTTGCTATGTGTCTATTACACTGTTTATTAGCGAAATTGTGCTTTTCAATCTGCTGTCTCTGTCACAACCCGCTGAATGAATGGATCAAAAAAGAAGTAGGAATAATTACACTGTTTATAAGCGACATTGCCTTTTTCAATCTGTTGTCTCTGTCACAATGTATGTTGAATTAATCGATAAAAAAAGAAGTACGAATACAAATCGCCTGCAAAATTTCTCCTTTTGTTATTACACATGGAATTCTCAACAGGTTAAATGGAAGAGAAAGTAGAAGGATAGAAGACATAAAATTTCCACAAATACGATATGAGGCATTTTTATATGGTTTATTAAGTGCTATTTATTTACGTTGCTTAGCTCAAGAAAAGTTTCAATTGTTTTTTTGGTATTGGTTGTGTATCATTGTTCATGGGGTTGGAACTGATTTAATTTTTGTGAAGGGTTTAATTATAAAATGCTTGCTGGTGATGAAGTGATAGAAGACTAGTTCTCGACGTAGTAGTCGAATCTTGTTTGTCTTATCCTGATATTGGAAAACTATGGCTGGATTATTGTTACCTGGGGAATCTTCACATTATGGGAATTCTGAGGGCGGGCCGTCCAGGAGCTCTCAAGAAAGGCCAGAGGAAGGGGATCGTTGGTATTTTTCAAGGAAAGAAATAGAAGAGAATTCCCCATCAAGAAGAGATAATATTGACTTGAAGAAAGAGACATATCTACGGAAATCATATTGCACGTTTTTGCAGGATCTTGGCATGAGATTGAAAGTGTGAGTTCATGTATATATGTATATTGTTGTTTTTTTCATTCTTTTACTGACTTGTTGACAAATTTTTCGGTAGTGTTCTAATCTAGTCTGATGCTGCGGTCAATTTCCATTCCATTTTGCTTTTTGCACCATCATTTACCTCGAGGGAGATGCAAAGTGTTCTGTTTGCTTACTATACATAAAATTAAAAAAAAAACTTGGAATTCGATAACGCAAGCGGATATTAGTTCTTGTTAGTATTCACTTGATATTTCTTAGCACTACCTCTGACCATATGCAGGGTACTATCATGTTTGATGATTTTATATGGTAGCTCTCAAGTGTAAATCCTGGTGCTTCTAGATTGTTGATGCATGATTATTAAGAATAGATGAATCCTTTGAATTTTTTTAATGATTTTGTTTATTTAAAATGGTTAATTGGTTAGCTTTCTTAAAATGAAACGAATTTTTAAATTGTAAATTTATACTTTGTAGGATACTTTTGATGCTGATGTGCATAGGGAAATTCTCATCATGGTTAATCTGAGAGCTCTATCATGGTTCAAAAATTTCTATCTCAAGCACTATATTTATATCCTTTAATTTTAATTAATGTTATAATAACAAGGCATATGAGCGCTCTTCAGGTTTAGACTGTAACATGTCACTTGAGCATTCTAGAAAGAAGGAATGCTTTGAGAGATGGTTATCATTTAGAAATATAGGGGGAAATGGAATTCTAATGATCTGTGTCTTATCCATCACTCAATAATCATTGGACTTTATGTGGGACGTGTTGGTGAAGGTTTTTTTAGGAATGAAATCCTGTCACACCATTTTGTTTAGGTTATGGAAATATGTTATGGAAAGTGACACATGGGGTAATATTTGATGTATTGGTGTAGAGTGCTGTTAGGAAGATCCATGGGAGAAAATTTTCTTTGTTCTTTTTTTTCCCTGTTAAAGATACTGAAATCTTTTGCAATTAAAGAATGTGACAGACAATTGAAATATCAACTCTTATTTATGACATACTTTATTGAGAGAGAGAGAGAGGATGTGATACAACAAGCACTGAGCTTCAATTGCAAATTAGTTGGGGGGGGGGGGGAGAGTGTGATGGATTACTGAAACAATGAAGGGCAAGTGCGTGCACTCACACATGATTTAGGGCCATTTAGTAGTTAATTGATCGATGTGGTATGATGTCATTACAATATTGCACTGGCAGTGGTAGTGAAGAAGTTTGAATCAATAATCATGACCCCTACAATTTTGAATGGGAAATCGTGGCCTTTCTGATGCAATGTGATCTTTCAAACACCTACACCACCTTCCTTTGCATGCTCCTGCCTGTCACTTCCATTATTGATGCCATTGCTTGCTTGCAATATTTCATCAGTGAACTCTCATTTTGTCTGCATGGAGGGATGTTGGTGAAAGGAATTATGAGAATAGAATTTGGAGAACTCATCCATGCTGTTGATAATCTCAATTATTGCTTTATATACTGGACCCATCAACTGCTTTCTTGATAGATTGAAATGCTATCTCTGATCTGTCAAGGGTTGTATATTTATGTGCTTGCAAACCAAGTTGTGCATTGATGTTATCCTTAGAATTTTAGAATTAGTGTTTTGAAAGTGAAGCATTTTCTTGTTTATCTTGAAAGCATTTTGGTGGGTGTTTTTAGGGGACTGATATTCCTAGGTAAGGAGTGCACTTCCATTTTTGAACTTGGTTACTGTATTTGTTTTGGAGAATGAATTGTTTCCTGAATTTGTAACTGTGGCTGTTTCTTTTTAATAATTGAATTTGGTTATTGTCTTGTTCATCCTACTTTTGAGAATGGCTTGCTCCCCAAATTTGTAACTACATGCTCTTTTTTTTTTTTTTTAATTATGTTTCTTATTTTGTCTAAAAAAAGGAAAGCTGACAGCAGCGTGCGCAAATAAAACCACTTAATACTTATGCTACAAAATGAATGTTTTCATCTGTTTCTTAGGGTGGGGCATTGTCTTGTGAAATTGATTGATTACCTAGCTGAACTGTGTTTCTTTCATTCATTCTTTCCTTTTCTTTTTTTTTTTTTTGGGGGGGGGGATTTCCACTTTGTGTCCAGCATACCTGTTTCACACGTATTTTTTAGCACAAGAGATCTAGACAACAATTGGAAAATGAAACTAACATTTTGTTTTTGTTCAGGCCCCAGGTAACCATAGCCACAGCAATAATATTTTGTCACAGATTCTTCATTCGCCAATCACATGCAAATAATGATAGAAGGGTGAGTCAATTGATGCTCAAACTAACATTGCTTATGCTTTCTAAGCCATTTGAACCTTTAATGCTTGCATTGAATCAATTGTTGAATCTGATATTTTTGTACCTCTATATGAATTGTATGTCTTTACAGAAATTTAAGGGTGATAGATTTAGGTCATAGAGACTCATAAAGTAATGTTGTGAGAATATCTTTTGAAATAGAAGCTTTTCACTAGAAAATTGTTGGTAATACCTTAGGTCGTTTTCTTATGTGATAGATGTGGACCTATGGAGACTTGCAAATGATCCTTTGGATGCGAATGTATTTTGTAAAATAATTTAAGAAAAAACAAGATCAATCCAGTTCAAGGAAAATGATTGGAAAAAAAAAAGATTCGGTGAATTGAAATTCATACTGATTTGTTCACATGTTCCATCCATCTCTTATTTTTTGTTTTTACTATGCAGACCGTAGCAACTGTGTGCATGTTCCTTGCTGGGAAGGTGGAAGAGACTCCTCGTCCACTAAAGGATGTTATTGTAGTTTCCTATGAGATAATGCACAAAAAAGATCCCGCTGCAGCCCAGAGGATCAAACAAAAGGTTTTCTTTATTTTAGTGGTGTTTTGACCAGCTTATTTGTGCACTGCATCATTCTGATTCTTACCAAGTTGTGGTGTTATTGTCATTTTCCTTTTCCATTTTCAGTTTTCTTATCCTATTCTAGTTTTCTTTTTTCAATATAATAATGGAAAACATCTTCATTTCTCATTTCTCATTTTTCATAAAAAAATAAAATAATAATTTATAATATTCATCTTAATATTTTGTGTTCGTGATAATCTAATTGTAGAATATTAATTTTATTTCATTCAAATTTAAAATTATCATGAAAAGTTATATTGTAAACTAAAAAAAAAAAGAAAATCATACTAGATTTATACTAAAAATAAAATTTGTGACACTACCTAAATATGAAAATTAAAAAAAAAATAATTTGAATCTCTTACATTGCTAAAAAGTGCTTGTATATAAAAGAAAAATTGTATTGTTCATGTTTTTTCTTTATTTGGAAAACAGTGGAAAACTTGTAAAGGAAAACTGCAGAGAACCTCTAAAATGTGTTTTCCAAACTTAGTAGAAATTTGAAATACTGGAAAAGTTTTTTCTTTTTTCTATTGGAGTATTACTATGTTTCTGAACAACCCCAGTCTCTCTTCACTGCATTTTCTGCCCATATCTTAGTTGTTGCTGTCCATCCCCCTCACCCCCATCTCTAGAACATAAATTTTCACCCCTCTAATTCTACTTCATGCTTTATATAAGATAACCAAACATGGTTGTTAGTGAGTAGTACCTTGACATTATAGTTCACATTTGAAAGACTGGTTTATCATATATGACACATGGTGAATTATATTGCCAAAGTACATGGAATTACTTGGCAAAAGTTGCTTAGTGGGTGTTGTACAGATCTTTTTCAGAATTTTATCACCATGCTTCTCTTGAATTAAAAACCTTGCTCAGAATACTCTTTTTTTCATTTGCCGAGCATTGGCAAATAATCTCCCTGCTGCCTTGTATGCTCCTTGAATTTTTCCTTCTTGGTTTCAGTAACTATGGAGTTTCTAAAGCTTACCCATTGATCAACGTTTATCATGCAGGAAGTATATGAGCAACAGAAAGAGCTTATTTTAATTGGGGAGAGGGTAGTACTTGCCACGTTGGGTTTTGACTTCAATGTTCATCACCCTTACAAACCTCTAGTTGAAGCAATAAAGAAATTTAAGGTTGCACAAAATGCCCTTGCTCAAGTTGCATGGAATTTTGTCAATGACGGGTATGCATAATGTCCTTTTTGAGCTCTTAATAATCAAATGCAATGCTTTCTCCTCTTTTCTTCACACTCTGGAAAGCGGCTTGCAGGCTGAGGACTTCGCTCTGCCTGCAATTTAAGCCCCATCACATTGCGGCAGGTGCCATTTTCCTTGCTGCCAAGTTCCTCAAAGTGAAGCTTCCATCGGATGGTGAGAAGGTCTGGTGGCAAGAATTTGATGTCACCCCGCGCCAGTTGGAGGGTTGGTTCCCTCCCCTTAATTTTGTTGTAAGACTTGTATGGACTCAATTGGACAGTCTTCAAAAAACCTCATGACACTACTAGTGCTGCACAAAATCATAGCAGCACTTTGACCCATGATATTTTGCTAGAACTGATCCTGATCGGATGATTCTAGCTTTGACCCTGATGAGATGATTTTAGGTATCTTTTTTTATGCAATTACTTTGATGGTAACCAGAAGAGACTATGGGCTGCTCTTATGAGGGTCAGGAGTTTGGGCAGGCTATAGGTAGGCTGCCCATTTACCCACCACGGTCACTGCTGGTGTTGATTGGCTGTCCTCTTGAGTCTTTTATTTACTCAATATGCATTTGGATATTTTGTTGTATCATTAAGGTTGATTTGTTTGCAGAGGTTAGCAATCAAATGTTGGAGTTATATGAGCAAAACAGAGTGCCCCAATCACAGGGGAGTGAGGTAGAAGGAAGTGCTGGAGGTGGGTCAGGGCATCGACTGCTGACTAGAACTCCAGCTGTAAGTGAGGACCATGTTTCAAAGCAGACATCGTCACGAGCAGCCCCTGAACCTGTGTGCCAAGATATCAACGTGGCACCACCAAGAAACACCCATACTCAAAATAATGCAAATGGGAGTGGAGAAACTGAGAGTGTTATTACCGATCACAAGGTTGAGGTAGAAACTAGAGACAATCAGCACCATGAGCATGTCTCCCACAAGGAAATCACTAGAGAGGACCCCAATAAGGTCAGGTATGAGGCAGAGCAAATAGGGGAAGAAGACCAAAAAAGAACTGCAGGGAGAAATGAGGGTGCAGAAGCTGGAGAGTGGAGGGATGATGCTGTATCGCGCAAGTCCAGCAGCATATCTGGTAGAAATTTAGATCTTCGAGAAGGCCCAGTTAACCAGTCCCCTAAAGATGCTATTAAGATGATAGACAAGGACAAGGTGAAGGCAGCACTTGAGAAAAGGAAGAAATCTCGAGGGGAGACGACACGAAAAAAGGATATTATGGATGAGGATGATCTTATTGAAAGGGAACTAGAAGATGGGGTTGAGTTGGCAGCTGAGGATGAGAAAATCAAACGAGAGAGAAGACAGAGCTGGTCTAATAATGATCATGCAGAAATTGGGGATGGAAACCACATGATCATGAAAGGGCAGTCATCACGGGGATTGGAAGCAGAATATGTAGAAGAAGGGGAAATGTTAGATGATGCTTCTCCCGTGCTGAATGGCCGAAAAAGAAAAGGGAGCCCAGCAGAAAGGCAGTCTGAGGGAAAGAGGCGGCATGATTATATACCGAATCACAACCGCGATACCATAGAAGATGGACACAAGATGGGCAAAAGTGGTTTTGTGGACAGGGAGCACAGAAGGCATTCTCAAGATAATCACTTGTGAGGTAAATGTTAAGCTCCCTTTGTATTTTGGTTATGTGATCAGCATGATCTTGGCTGAACACTGCTTTGTATGAGTTTGATTTTGGATTGCCTGTATGGCATATGTCTTCATACATGATAATGAACGGGACGCTTCAAATTTTGAAAATGGCAGAGCCTCCCAAAAAAGAAAAAGAAAAGGAAAGGAAAGGAAAGGAAAAAGAAAGAAATGAAAGCTGTCATATTTATTCACTTAATGTTGAGATTTAGACAGGAAGTCTGGAAATGCTGTTTGCTGCTTCATATCATTCTGGGTTTATTGATTGATCTACTCTTATTCACTTGCTTGGTTGGCTTTGACACGAGATTATTGAACAAGTCCAAATCATAATCCACATGTAAATCAAGAGCTATCAGTTATGGATTCGAGTCATGTTTCAACACTTGGTTTTGAATGGATGGTTTGTAAATTTTGATATGCAAGTTTCTGAGTATTTTCTCCCCCCTCCCAAGTTAGATGAGAGCTTCTTAACCCCTGACAATCCCTCTTGAGTATCAGTTTCCTAAGGCCATGGTTTTTCAACGTAGTTCTTGATCAACGTGGAAAAAACTTGAGATAGTTCCTGAACGACTTCCCAGAAAATTTCATCCGTGTAACCAAAGGGATTTCTAAAAAGAAATGTGCTCACCAGCTGCTGCACGGATAGGTAGGTGAAAGTGAGTTCATGGTAACCACGCGAATACACTAGCCATGTTGGCAAGTCTCTTATCCAAAAGTTATTGGAGGATAGATAGCCAGAGAAGCTGATACCCACAGCAAAACACTCCTAACCAATGACAACTGTCCACCTCAGCCTCCTTACTCAGCTATCTCTCCACACTCTTCATTCAATGCTCCTTGTTTCAACTATCTTTCCTTCTTTCTTCTTTCTTTCTGATCTAACGCACTGCATCCCTAAGACAGAAAGCGGGAAAAAAAAGAACGCTAGATCCCTAAGAAAGAAAGCGGGAAAAAAAGAGACAAAAAATGTCCCTTACAATACCAAACAACCTCTCCATGTTGAAGCCAAAACTTGGGGTTTCTCAGGTGACCCCAACAAAACCAAGATCCATGATTGTATGTTCAGCATCACAAACTCCATCAACAGAAGGGAAATCATCATCACCACTCCAAGCATTCTCTGCTGCACTCGCGCTCTCTTCCATCCTCTTATCAGCTCCACTACCAGCTGTTGCTGATATCTCCAGCCTAACTCCATGCAAAGAGTCCAAACAATTTGCCAAACGTGAGAAACAGCAGATTAAAAAGCTAGAATCTTCTCTCAAACTTTATGCACCTGACAGTGCACCTGCTTTGGCTATCAAAGCTACAATTGAGAAGACAGAAAGAAGATTTGACAACTATGGGAAACAAGGGTTGCTATGCGGGTCAGATGGGCTGCCTCATTTGACAGTGAGTGGTGACCAAAGGCATTGGGGAGAGTTTATTACACCGGGGGTTTAGTTGTTATACATTGTTGGATGGATTGGATGGGTTGGTAGGAGTTACTTGATTGCTATAAGTGATGAGAAGAAGCCAGCAATGCAGGAGATCATTATTGATGTGCCTTCGGCTACTAGCTTGGTCTTTAGAAGCTTTTCTTGGCCTGTTTCTGCCTACAGAGAGCTAGTCAATGGTGATCTTGTTGTCAAGGATGTTTAAATTACCACCCAGGTTAGTCTCTCTTCCTACAGTTGTATAATCTATTAGATCACGCTCGATTCACTTAGAAATTAGAAATGAATGGAGAATCCTTTTCCATAAACATGTTTTTTTTTTTGGCACAGATATATTTGAGGGACAGGGTAAGGAGAGGAGTGTAAGAGGGGTGCATTTCTTGGGAGTCTGTTGATGAGGAGGGGGAGTTCCAGACAAGGGTGAATTTTACACCGAAGTATGAAATTTGAAATCTCTCAAACCTAAAAATAAGGTTGTATTTACGACCATAACATAGTTTTTCAATTTCTATTTTAATTGTTTTTATTATTTCAAAAGGGTTTTTTCTTGTGAAATTAAGAAAATACTTTCATTAAATATAAATTCATAAGAACAGAAACCACCGAACTTATTTGACTTACATTGAAAACAACAAAAGAAAAGGATATAAAAAATTAGATGAACCATGTCTTTATTTTTTTTCATTTAGAGAAATTGAAAAACAACTTGCAGTTTGGGTAAAATTGGACAACAGGATTATACAAGTCCAGGGCTTGCTTCTACGAGCAATGGAAACCCACGACAGCAAAAGCTTACAGTTCGACAAATACTCTCTGTGGGCCAAAGCCCTAGATAAAATGTGAGGCCCGTCTATAGCCTTTGTAGCTTCTAATCGCCTTCTTCACTAGTAAACGATGATGGATTACACCAGTAGTTAAAAGCAGACAATCCAGAGGACGAAGACAAATTGTACAAAATACTAATAGCGTGATTTGATAAAGCAAGTCTCTGTCTGTATCAACAATGCTTGAGTCGTTTTCAAGTCTCTGTATCAACAAGCTATAAAACACATTATCACAAGGCAAAATCATTTAAGAATCTAACTGAATAAAGAACATTGCACCATGGAAGAAAAGCAGAACCGAAGTCAATATATCGCTGAGCTTACACGGAAATTCCATCCAATGTGTAGCCACAAAGTCCACAATCAACCAGGCACCAGCATATAATTAATTACTCACTGTATATATATATATATAGTTAAATTATATGTACATTATAGTTAATCCGAAAGCAAGGCGAGCCTAAATTGAAAGCAACTGCCACATCGCTATTACTATCACCGCCGCCACAATAGTAATTACCACCACCGCCACTACTAGTGTCTATACCTCTTTATCCATATTGATATATAGTGAGGAGGATATCAAGATTAAAAAAAAGGAAAAGAGAAAGGGGTGATTGAAAACACAGGAGACAAAATCAACCTAGATATAGTAGCAGGAAGGCTAGGCATGACATAAAAAGGTAGCATGCAGACCCTAGCATGACCACATTGACTCTCCCAAGCTGGTGTGGTCCGCCATTTCCATGTCAAAAATGGGCTTCATTTGGGACCCCATGAGCCTAGAGGAAGGCGACCCACTATTGCCAGGGCTAGCAGGAGTTGGCCCATGGTTTGATAGAGTTGCTGTCTGCCTCACTCGGAGGTGCACCACCTCTGCCTGAGCCAGTGCCAACTGGGTCTGCAGGACATCAATTTGTTGCTGTAAAGACGATATAGCACCCACACACCCATAGACTGGGTCGCGCACCCTGGCATTCGCCTCATACACCATGCTGCTAACCGCATCTCCTCGTTGGTGCACTGGTAGTTCCTGGAAAATGAAAAGGAAGACCGTTTACTTCTCTCCTGGAAAGAGAATGGGCATAACCTCGGTCATTTCAGTGCAAATATATCAAGTGAACCTGCCTTACAATGCATGAAGTTAAATTATATATCAACATAAATCATGCTGACTCACTGTGAAATGACTGCACGATCCACTATCTTGTGTTATAAAGTCATGATGACCATTTCTCATGCAATTATTTCTCCATTCTCTCTTATCATTCAATGAACTTATTGACTTGGTAAAACAAAGGTAGATGCGATTTACAATTGAATTATGCCCTTGTTAATTTGATTTGACAGGCTCCCCTCCCTCCAGGTATTCGTCATTGTTGCCGGCTGACTGTTGTCAGGGTGGTCTTCCTAAGGCACTAGCTTTCTTCTCTCTTGCACCAAGAAAATAAAATAAACATTGGACAAGTGCACATGATATCATGATTACATTATGCAGGAGTCATTTATACTGCCGTATGCATAGAAATTAGTAAATATATGTATATTTCTCTTATGGTTTTTCATCCAGTCAATTACAAGGTGCTCCATTCTTCTCTATTTTGGATTCTTTCTGGGTGCCCGTCTCTGTCACTTTTGTGCCATTTCTTATTGGGATTACAAGCTTCCTTCGTGCACCGATTTATTTTTTTTGTATATATAAAAATCTTTACCTTAATAAAAAAAAATTCAACCTCTTTACGGAAATGGCATTGGTGCCCCTCTCCTTGTAGATGATAATATGAGTTTAAGATCCCGGGGGTCATTTTGAGAAATCCCAGATTCTAGTCATCCCTCAATTATTAAGATCATCGAGTGCCATTAGAAATCAAAGAAACAGTCTTGATTTGAAAAAAAAACCACATAGAACCAACCACTTGTAGAAAGCAAAACCACCTCTAACATGGTTTTACGAGAACCTGCCTGTGCTCCCATATTCTTACAACCCAAGTTTAAACTAATAATTTGAGAGATGGAAGGAGGAAAACCATTACCTCTAACCCTTCCAATGAAGAATTAGGAGGGTAACCACACTTATCATGTAGATGGATTACCCACTTCATTGTAATTAGTGATCTTTTAACCTCTTTTTTTTTCTAGATTTCTTCTAATTCCATCAAAGAAGTGCATCTCTCAATTGCTATAGAATTAAGCTCTTTCTTTAAATTATAAGAATCGACATAAAAGCCTAATTACTAATTCACGAGTATTTATTGTGCAGACTTGAAAAATCAACAAACGACCACCAATCTGGGCATCAAATTAAGGAAGCAACTTCAGCAGAAAATGGGTACCCCAAAATTATGTAAAAAACGACTTCTTATTATAGTTCAAGAGTTTGGTTTCAAGTGCTTCAATCGAAGTGTAATGAAGTCATTTTCTGTGACCAAGATGCTGCTTCCAAACACACCCTTAAGTTCATTTTCTGCAAGATAGACTTTTCAAGTGCTATAAAGATTAAAGAGTAAAGTTAGACAGGAACCAACCTGTAACATCTTGTTGACATTACTAGCACCGAAAACCTTGTGCACATTAGCAAACTTCTGGGGCTCATCTGCTGGAAAATAAGGGGCAAACACACAATCCTGGGCACACCTTCTCCTTAGAAGCTTGCATGCTGCACATGGTGAGGGTGCACCTTGTTTCCTGCCACCCTCCTTCATGGTGCCAAAGGTCCTTTCCAAGTTAACACTAAACCCAACAATCTTTACTGTTGTGAGCAAACTCGCATAAGGTACTTTGGACTCAGAGAAAGGACAAGGAGGTCAAGCTAGATGGTTAAAAAGACAAGGATATATATATGCTATATATAGAGTAGAAGAGGTAGGGGCTAAAAAAAAAGCAGCAAAAGAGAGCTCTGATAAGGAAAAAGAGAGTAGAGGGGAGGGGGGGGAGGGGGGGGTCAAGTAGAAGGGAGGGAGCGGTGGTTTTATAAGCAAAGCCAGTCCATCTGAGATGGGTCCCATGAAAGGAAGCGGTGATTTTCTGGTCGACAAGAAACATCTCTTGAATTGTGACATCCCTTGGCGTTTTTTTCTTTTTCTTTTTTTGGTTTTTTATTTTACATCAATTTTTTATAGACGAAGATGATTTCCAAATCTCTCCTATTAGATCCATATATTCATAAGATTTCTTTTCTTAAGAGAAATAAAAAAGAAAACAACCCTATATATTTACCACCTCCGATTAAGCTTGGAGAGCGAACACAGCAGCTTAATGATAGCATGAGTAATTATAATACGGCAGAAAATGGAATGGTTAAAGGCATGCTTTTGACAGTTAAAGATATGCAATGATGTTTTTTTTCTGGTGGGCCCTCTCACGTATTTGAATAGATTCACGAATCACCATGATGCAGCTAGCGAATGGGATGTGTCTCTTCTTTATCTTTGTTTTCCATCAAAGCGCTGTTGGTCTTTGGACTATAATGCACGACACACCTCATCTTGCTTTCTTAATTTATTACAGTTATGGTAAAAACAAAACCAGACAAAACCCTATTAAAACTCTCTTACTAGCACAATTTGGTCTTTAGATTGCTTGATAGAAAAACAAGATTCATTCAAGTATCGTACCATTCTCGGGTTAATTCCTTGGTGAAAGAAAACAAATATAACACATGATCAAATCATTTTCTCAATAAATAAAAGCATAAATTTCATAAATTCATTTTAATCATGAATTTTAACGATATTTTGATGTAATATTAAGGTGGAAAAATATTTGATCCACCTGAGTTAAATTAGACTGGCCTGCTAAAATCATGGGGATAATTTAAAAAAAATTGAAAAACATCCAATTGGATACAAATCTAAGCTAAAAAAACCCAATTATGAAAAACAAATTTGAGGATCAAATTGATTTTTTAAAAAATTACTATTTCAATCCACAATCATTTATGAAAGAATACATAATGAAATTTGCTACAGTAAAAACTCCACATGTTTTAGTGTATTGTTAATTTGTAGAATTGGTGCCAAATAGGAAAATAAAATATACAATTTTTTTTATATGTGCTTTCCTTTTTAAACGAGGATCTCCTATTTGGAAATTTTATGGTGGAAGATTAATTAATTTAATCTTTGACCAACTTTAAAAACCTTTAGGGACGACAGTAGAGAGAGTAGCCGTTTGATCAAGATAAATATCGTGAAGATTTTAATGATATCATTTATAATGAGTTATATATGTATTAATATTATTTATTAATTTATAATGTTTATTTTGATGATAATTATATTGATAATGATTAGCATAAATAATGATATTAATAGCAATAATGTTATCGTTAATAAGTTAGAGGTTGAGTGCAATGAGAACATAAAAAGTACTTAATAAAAAAATTATTGATTTAGGCTATGTTAATTTTTTTTGATTAAAAACTTACTATTATTACAAAGATAGCTTTGTTCAAGGATTACGTGTATACAACACATGTTGATTAAGCAAATTTAAGATTTGCAATTCATTACTTTAAAATTTATTGGAAGAGAAATAATTTGCTAATTATTAGTTCTTATGTAAATTTTAACATGAAAAAAAATAAAGTTTAAATCTAAAATTGTTATGCACTGAAAGTAAATAAAGAAAAGAAATTAAAAAGTCTTGATTGAATATCTACAAGATAGAGACAAGATCAAATTGAACTCAAGGACAAATTCTCTATAAGGAGACTAATGTTGAAGGATTTTTAGGAAAAAATATTTATTTCCTTAATTATTTTCATTACTTAGTTTAGAAAATTATTTTCATTTATATTGTTTTTATTTTTTTTCCTATTTAGTTTAGAAAATCAAATATTATGCTTTATAATTTTATTTTTCCTATTTAGTTTAGAAATAATAGAACAACTCTATAATTATTTATTAGGATTTTTTTCCTTTTAAAGATAGACCTAATATATTAGTACAAATAAAGTTGTTTAGCTTGTATTTCAGTAAATTATTTATAGATAAAATATATAATAATAAAATTTTTGAATTAAAATTTTTATATGATGATACTATTTTAATAGAATTTGTGTTGATTATATTTGTTATCTATTTTTTTGTGTCATTTCCTTTAATCTAATCGAACATATGTATTTCGACAAGACTCATTTAAGAATAACACCATCATGAATCAAACATTTTGCAACTGCACAACCAAGATTATCATGACAAGAGTCATGTGTATTCGCTTTAAACAAACACTATATGAAAATTGTGAAATATAAATAAAAAAAATATTATTATTAAATTATAATGATATTTACCAATGAAACATGATATCATTGTTTTTGTTGATATTCATTGATAGAAAATTTTTTATTGGTAAATACCGAGAAAATTATTGGTAGAATTCAAGGTATGAAAAAAAATTAGATAGATGTTCCCTTGATATTTTTGTCGGTAAATCTGACATGTCAATATTGTCGATAGAATTATCGATGAAAAAGTATCGTTGTTAACTTCCTTTGAAAAATCCATCGATAATATTTAAGTTATAACCTGCCACGTTACCACTCCTTAAATTTCATATTTTTCTTTCTTTTTCTTTATGCAAAAAACAATATTTTTCTTATTTTGTCATAAATCAAGGTCCTATCATTATAAATTCGGCCACCACAAAGACTCAATCTTTCAATATCCTTGTTTTGTTTTTTTTTTTTAGATTAAGTAAACAAAACTATTTTTTTTTTGTTGCAAACCATTTTTTTATGTTAATTTTTGCGATTTTTGACGTTTTCAAACTGAAATTCCAAACACAGTGGCAATATTATATACCCACACCTTAGTTACCATAATCACTGGTGAGATTCATGTAAATCCATCTATCAAAGTATCCAGCATTAAAAGATACCTGATTACCAGTTCCCTCCAAACAAACCGACCATGCAATAAAAAAAATGAAGATTAAAGATGGAGCTTTGGGTACTGAAACATATTTGAACGATCATGACGAGGAAGCTGGAAAGTAGCTGCCACCCTTGACACCACCTCAATCGGAAGTAAGTGATCAAACAGTGACCAATTCCACTGTCCATTATCATCAATAAACCGACTAACAGTCCAACTAAGCGCTGTTCCTCAGAAATAATAGCAACATCACAATCCACCAGCTTAGAATCAAACCCTGCTATCAAATCGTCATATCATAATCGAGTTGGCATCCCAATATTACTCGAAAGTCAAGCACCACTACTCAAAACTAAAGACAAGATCTTGCAGATTGCCCTGCTCCATAATGGTGAAGCAGCAGCTATGCTAATAGGCATACCATCCTCCCAAATATATTTTGTTTTGAGTTTATGAATGATTTTGACCAGACAAAATACCCCATCAAAGCTTCATAAGAGGCACCATTCATAAAGCCAAGCCTTTTTATTCCCAATCCACAAAACTCTTCATGCTTACAAATCCCATTACATTAAACTAAATGGACTTTGCGAGCATCTTTCGCATCACCCTATGTGAACCTCTTAAGAATCTTCTCAATAGCTTCACAAGTACCCTTTGGTAAACAAGCCGAATGCATAGTGTACATAGCAAGGAAGTCAACACTGACTGAAAAATAGTTACTCAACCTGCTAGAGAAAGCTTATCAATATTCCAGCCGATAAGTCTCTGTTGCACCTCATCTACAATATAATTACATGTCTTCATCGTAACCCTAAAATGAAGGAGTGACACTCCTGAAAAACAATTTTTAGTTTCAGCTATAATAGACACAGTAATGTCCTCACATAAAGTACCCATCGTATAATTGTTTACATGTGTCCTTATGGGCTGTGGTTTGTGCCTTTCTTAGGCTTTATTACGTTTTCTCATAAAAAAAATCAACTCCGATCGAATCATCACCAAAGTTTGCTCAACTGTGGGATGAGCAGGTTGAGGCACTGGTCCTTCCATATTTGGCTCATGATCATCGATCTCACCATGACTACAATTCTCCTTTTATGCCCATACATGCATTTCGCATCCAAAACAGACTAAATAAATTTCTTCATATTCAGCCTTCCAAATTCAACGCCTCAATATTCTAATCGTAGATCTCACAAGTTCATTCAGATTGATTGCAACACTAACCCTAGCAAATCTTGCTCTAGTGCTAAGTTCATTGTTCTCGTCGACCAGAATTCTACACCTTAGCTTGTTCCTAAAGTGTGTGAGGATTAACTTATCATAATATTACACCAGGACCCTGGGAATTCTGAGCCACGCCATATCTTTATCAATGGAAGCTTTATAAGGATCGAAATTTGGATGCCATTCGAGGACCGTTAAGATATGATCAGACACCATTCGGGGTCATTATAATCCTCATCATAAAGATACTTAGCAAGGTAGTACTCGTTACACAACTCGACAAGGACAACATCCTTCTTGAGATTCCATTGATTTATTAAATTAGACTAGAATTTGTACCCTATTTTCTGACCCAAGAATTTTGACTACGAGGGTTGGTTCCTAAGGTTTTCCTTTTCGTTTCATATGGCTAGACGATAAACGAATAGGACATTCTTCACGATCATCCTCATCATCATCGGATTCCTCCTAAAACCAAATAACTTCATGCTCCTCTTCCACAGGAATATCATGGGCTGCACTAATCAGAGTCACTTTATAAGAACTTTTACATGTAGTCTCATCAAAATCTTCTCCCGTAAAACTTGCACCAGCATTAGAATCAGTCGATCCAACACCATCACCGTTTCCACCCCATTTTGGTATTTTCACTCTTTTTTTCTAGATTTTTAATGCTTATAAGTTATAGCTGCTGAAACGTCTTGGCATGCCCCAACACATGGGTGGCATCGATGCTCTTCAGGCGATGCGTGTAACGTCACCTGATGAACGTAACTCACCTTCCGTCATCTTCCTATATGTATCAGCGATCCTCTTTCATTTGGAATAGCACGTGGCAGTTGACAGTGGTCAGATTGTCACATTTGATTGTTTGGTTTTTTTTTTCTTTGATGACAGGTAATGTATACTATTGCCTTCTTTGTTTCTTATATACTTTTCAATTTCAATCCTCATTCTATTAATTTTTTATTTCGTTCCTTTTCTATTTAAAGATGTTTTTATTTTTTTCAATTTAGTTATTCAATTGCAATTTCTCATATGGTTGATTTTTTATTCCAATCCTTTTTTTTTTAATTTCTAATTTTATTCTTGGCACTTTTGTTGAAATTTTTTTCTTTCAATTTCATCCTTTAATCTATTTTTTTCAGTTTAAATCTCATTTTTTAATATTTTTTTCCTTTTATTAAAGCTATTTTCAATTCAATTAAAATTTTTATACCTATAATATAATGTTTTTTCTTACCCTCATTTCTTTTTATCCTTTTATGTAATTAATGTTTTTATAGAATTCGCCTTTGTACAATCATATTGTTTTGCATTAATTTTTTTTAATATTGGTTTCGTAATTAATTTCAAAGTTTTTCTATAAATTTATCTCGATTTTACAACTTAAATTATGATTTTTGCATGTTGTTTTTAGATATATGTATAATATTCAAACAAGGTTTTACTGGGTTGACTAATTTATAGATACATCTTTAAAGTCATTTAGGTCACACTAGATCAACGTCTACATACTTTAGTACTCTATAGAACACTCTATATCAGCTTTAAAATTTGAACCCATCCAACAATTCAATTTACAAGTCACGTTGTTGACTCACGAAATTGAGTCTAATAACATTACTGAGAAGTTATCCACAACAATACACAAGGGCACTAACTTTGTAGTTGGAAACTAATAAAATATGTAGAATATATGAAGAAGAGGACACGAGTGATGTCGGTAGCTCATTTCGCAAGTAGGCGTGTCGATTTGATCAATCCATACAAGTAGTTATCTTGAGAAGGATAAATACAAAACACCATGAAATAATATATAGTACATAGTCGACAAATATCAAAGTCAAGCTAATATAGAATTAATATTATGAAGCGTTGCTTATCAAATATAGCAACGACGCACGCATTTTAATTTCCAGCAAGCATGGGATGGCATGTAGCAATATCATGGCAAGAATAATTATGAATATGAGCAAGGCATGTTGTTCTTCTTCAAAAGTCAGCTATATATATCATTAAAGGGAAGCTATTGTTGATTAATTAAATTAAATCAAAGCAATGATTACGAAACTTGGAGATCAAAATCTGATTAATTAATTAAATCAAGAACTTGCTTCAGCTTTAGGTAGCGCGCGCATGCAAGTCTCCATGTCCTTCTACAGTACTGACAAAAAAGAAAAGAAAAAGAGGAGAGTAAGAACAACAAATTAAATGGTCCAATTAAATCTTTTTATTTTTTTATAAACTAACCAGATGTGTATGTGCGTTAAATCAATCTCAGGTGGCCCTGTTTAAACTAACTCATAATGAAGTGCTCAATTGCATAATCTTTTGAGTTAATGGATACAATAATTGTGTGTTAGTCAACTGTGGGGTTTACCAGCATTTGGTCAATGAATATGCTTCAAGAACACACTAATTACATCTCCCACTAACCCTAAAAACATAGTTGAGAACAGTGCAACAACATGTCTTAATTTGGAATACAAAACCTGCTTTTCCTTTTATTGCTTAATAAAGACCAGGCACTGCATGCTTAGTGTGTTGCTTGCTTATTTTGGCATAATCAATTAATGAATAGTAACTTCCATGGAAGAACTTTTGTTTTTAAAAATAGAGGTTTCTTCAACTGGATTTTCCCCCCTTAAAGGTTGACGGTTGGATAGTTACACAACAAGAAATTGAATTCGTCTCCAGGTAATCTCATGGTATTTATTTTTTAAAAAAAAAAAACTGTCATATCTATATGAAATTTTCTTCTCTGAATCCTCCCATTACATTAATACATTCCATGCACCACGTAACAATTTTATTATATAGGTTACAACTTCAAATGATAAATATTTGGGAAAAAAAGTTTATGATGCATATGAAATAATAATTAGTTATGTCATATTAATTATTTTATGAAATTTACGTAAAAAAGATATAGATACAAATATAATGACCCATTAAAAAAATAAGATTCAAGACTTATTAAAAATAATAAGAATATTTTTATCTATTAGTTTTTTCTCTTACTTGTATTGCATTTTTTAAAATTAAAATGCGCTTAGAAAATAAGTAATTAGTAATTAACTCTATATATGAATATCGTAAAATTACAATGGGTTTTTTTGGGTAATTATTATTTTTATTTCTAAACTTTAAAAACAAACACATAAAACTTGTTTTTCATTATGTTTACAAAAACATGAACGGCAGACAACTAGTCATCGAAAATTCTTAAAATCAAACAAAATGATTTTAAAAAATTGTGATGATGGTTGTTGAACTATTTACTAAAGATGCTGAACCCTAGCTAATTAATAATTAAAAAAAAAGTTGATTGGCATTAGGAATCAGTGGAGATGACAAAAAACTAACTAAAGATGCAACCAACCGCTACCTTATGGTATGCTTTTGAAAAGGCAATGCAAAACGCTAGGCGCTGCAGGATCCCTATCATGGAAAGGATCGATGTAGGGCTCCAGTGCTAGCTAGCTAGGTGGTACCAAAGGATTAATTAAACCAAGGTGATTTATCATTTTTAATCAAGTCCTAGAAAGTAGTAAACGGTCTTACATTTCCAAAAGTTGATGGTTACATAAGGATTTCATAATTTCCTAACTAACTCATAATTAATGTCTTCAATTTGATGATCTCAATGGTCGTCATCATTAGGTTTTGATATGATTGTTTTCACACTTAATCAAAATCAATCGAGTTACCATCATGGATTCTAGGTTTCTACCTATAGCTGAGGCTCATTATATGTACTTTTTACTGTCTTGCTTGAGAACACTGCGGTGATTTCAATCAAGGAATTTTTATTTGAATAACTATTGATATAGTATCTTTTATGGTGCTCATGCTGTGACTAGTGATACTATATTAATTATTCAATGAAATCCACTTGATATTCTTAATATTTTAATTTGGTGGGTTATAAATGTTATTTTCTTTTATTTATATCTTTTTTTAAGTGAATTTATTATAAAATTTTCTGTTACTTGTTAGTGATTTAAAATATATAGAGTGAGTACTGGGATTATTATAAATAAAGTAGATAATGAAAGGGAGATGACTGTTCGTTATAAATAAAAGATTTGCAGATTCATGAAATTTTTACTAGCTAATTGTCATAATGTAACCTCGGGTTTAACTTAAATTAAAATTTATACTTCAAGAACATGGAATTTTTCCGCCATGTCATTTCCTCCTTGGGCAAATCATCAAGGATTTAATTTGAAATACAAATTTAGCCTAAAATTTAGCAAACAAAGAGTTAATTTGGCTATGACAAAGGGGGGTTAGTTTCGAGAAAAAGAGCAGACACAAAATTCCCAAGAACTAATTAAGTGGTCTTAATTAATTTGATGTCAATCCGACAACGTTGGTTTGTAAGCCATTGTTCAATTGTCTTGTGTAATTTCAAAGCCGTGTCTTCAATCACTCAACTAACTCTCACCATCCAAGAACGCAATTCGATGATGGAACAATTACACTCCTTTGCATCCCTTGGAGGAACAAAAGAAATTCACCTAGGCAGGTAAATTAGGTGAAACAATTATTCTATCATGGAGGAAGAAATGTAGAACCCGCCGCTTAGAGACAATTTAATTAGGTGTTTTTCTGGTCAAAGCAATGAAAATATTGCATATTGGTGATGGTGTTATAGTGATGTTCCTTGATATACATAGTCATTTTAGTCAACCCATATAGAGAGAGAGAGAGAGAGAGATATCCTTTCTAGCGTTGGAATTAAGAAGGGGAAAAAAAAACAACAATCTCTTTCGGTTGGTATAAAGAAAAGGAGAGGCAGCAACAAGAATTTCAAATTTTTAGAAACAATAAAAGGCATGAAATTCAAAGCAAAGAGGGTCCCAATATAGAAGAAATGATACTCGTATTTTGGCCCCAGAACAACCCTCAGTACTGATATAAAATTCTCACACAAATTCATAGGATTATCGTGATTGGCAGTCACTATTTTTCTTCCAGATATGTTTTCTAGTATGATAATAGTTACTTTTCAAAGTATTTTTTGTTTATAAATATAATAAAATAATTTTTTATTTATTTTAAAAATTTATTTTTAACATCAACACATCCAAACGATCCAAAAATATAAAAAATTTAATTTTAAACAAAAAAAATAAAATTTAATTTTAGTCAATCTTTATTTAAGTTGCAATTTTAAATAGGAGAGTAATCAACGCCGTAATTTTCTTTCATCAATCTTTTCAATGGTAACATGAATACCTTATTTTTAACCTTATTTGTTTTAATTAATCAATTTTTTTCAAAAGATTTTTAATCATAAAGGGAACAAATTGTTTTTAATTAAAAAAAGTTTCTCAAGAAAATTAACGAGAGAAAACACAAATCTTCCTCGTGGGTGGGAACGTACATCTGCGCTTTCAAGCAAATTTGCAAGTAAATATTTGACTAGACCACCCAATAAAGCTTCAAGATCGAGGACTCCTACACCTGCATGTATGTTCTTAGTTAAGGAAAAAAAAAGGCTCAAGGATGCTTAAAGTCTCTCATTGAAACAAAAGGTACAATGACAGGATGCTAGATATATAGTCTAAGATCGTGTAACATGAATGACAAATTTCTACAAATAATTTTGGTCAAACTTATTTTTAAGGTAACTGATCATCTGTAGCTAGTCCAGCCAAGTGACTGCATGACATGAAACACGAGGGCTGGAGCCAGCTCTTTACTTTTTAGGATCCAAGGAAAGAATTGCTGAGAGTTTAAGTCTTAGTCGTTTCCCTTTCTTCTTCCTTTTCTTTTAAATTATTTATGTTTGGAATAATATTCATCTTAATTACCGAAATATTCCCATCGCTGATAATTCATTAATTCATTTCTCACGAAGACTTGATCGAGTTTATGATTTAATCCACCCAAAGTACTCTTCACCAACACTCCATGTATATACGTTACATGCGTGTTTGATAAGGGCAAGTGGTCAGCTCATAGTTTAGTTTATGCATTATTTCTTTAAAAATATATCAAGTTTTGTTTAATTTTATGGTGAAACTAGATATGTACAGATCTTCTCCAAATCGTGATATTATTAATGCTCGCAATCCCAGGAATTTGAACCCATGCATAACAGTGGGTGAGAATTCGATTCCAGTTTTGAATTTGCTGTTTTCTCTGTCTCTCTTCTTCTGTCCTGAAACCAAAACTATATATATATCTTTGGTCAATACATTAATAGAAAAATTCTTGGGATTAGTGTTCAGCAACATTCAGTTAATGGTGATTGAGATTAACGAACAAGCAACACTCTATTAATCAGTGGTTATTTGCATCCTACCTCTGTAAATTTGAAGCCGTATAGTATCAAAAGGAAGACGAAGCACTAAGCATTTTTTTTTTTACTGTAGTCTTCAAGATTATAACAGTTGGGTCGTCTTTTTTTAAAATATTTTTTGTTTTTAAATATATTAAATTAATTTTTTTTAATTTTTTAAAATTTATTTTTCACAACAACACATCAAAACAATAAAAAATTATAAAAAAACTTATTTAAAACAAAAAAAATCAAAAAAATAATTAAACACGAAAATATACACGCTCCAAAGAGGTTCCGTGCCAGCCATAACGAGGTAACAAAAATTGACCACGAAGAAATATAAAATATATAGGAAGGTAAGAAAAATGAGACAGACAAATAAAAAAGTTATGTTGGCATGTTCTTACCTTTTGTCCTGAGGATAAGGATAATGACAGGCCTATAATAATTTAGTTACTGGAAATCAATTTTACTTGTACAATAAAATACAATCATAAAACTTATTCCATCGGCCGGCAGGAAAATATTACTAATAAATATTTACAGGGAGAAAATAATATATAAATAATGGCAATATATATATATAATCAGGGTAGTACTTTACACTTTTCTTTTGAATCATAGCAGGAAAGAGACGGGATCCCCTTGCCCTTTTGCTTCATATTAAAAAAGAAAGAAAGAGGAGTGGTCGAATTAGCACTGTCACCAAGATTTTCCCTTGATTGATTTCAATTGAAAGATTCTGCCTGGAGCTTAACATGAACAAAATCACAGAAATGATGTGGTGACATTGACCTTTAAAATATACCTCCCTCTGCTAATCAGCCCAAAGTCATAAGGCCATGTTTGTTTGTTAATCAATTAATAATACTATATAGGAGTAATTTTCAGAGTAGAATTTGAGTTCCATTTTCATTGGTGGAATTGCTTTTCCATCCGAGACAGTAGCCATCTTCTTGTCTTGGGTGAACTCATGGAGGGAATACATTTTATAGGAGGATAACATCATTGGGAGAGGGTGCCTTGATGCTTAAGTAAATCTTTTTTAGGTCCCGTGTCCATTATCCACTAATTAAAAGTGATTAGTGTACGTTTATTCGTTTTAAAACCGACACCATGCTATAATCTTGTACAAGGTTATGATACGATAAGATCCCTTCGCATGGCTTGTAGACCTGTCCAGCTTTTTATCCACTTCTTTTCCCCCCACTGATGGTACCTCATAACACCATTCAAGTAATTGCAATGGTTTCAAGAGCCTTGCGTTGTCATTGATCAACCCTTGTCTCGGGCGTCTACTTGCTCGGTGATTGTCTCCATTTATATATATATATAAAAAATGGAAGCTTGTAGGTGAAATTTTGGAATAAACGAGGAGGAAAAGTAGGAAAAAAGAAAGATATGGAGAGCGAGGGGGGACAGTGTGGTGTATCTTTAATCATTTCTTTTGGCCTCGAACAAACTTTGGATGAATGGCGCTAATTTATGATATTGTCTTCGGATGTTACAAAGCATGGGGATAAAGGGGATGGAGAGTTTGACTTTGGAGAGAAGAAATTGATTCTTCTGGCTTATGGAGCTAACTCCCTTCCAAATAGAAATTCCACAAGAGAGGCTCTCCATTGTCGCTAACTTGTTGAAGCAGAGTGTGTGTCCATTAGGGTTGGGAAACACTTCTTCAACTTATGAACTGCTTCTTTAGGTGAAGCAATCTATTGGATTAGGAATTGGGATATTAAAAAATGTTTTATAATTAGACATGGAAAAAAAAAACGTTGCTGTACGTGAAAGGAGAATTTGACATTTCCTTTCAAGATCTTTAAAGGGCAGGAGGGCCCTCATGGCCCCTTGTTGCCATGCGTTTGTTGGTACAAAAAAAAACAAGCGCGGCCAACAAGAGAATCATGCTCTGGTCGCAACAGGAGAAAGAATGAAGAAATGACTAAAGCCCACTCCCTCAAAAGGCTGTTCGATGTATTTCAGTGGCTTCTTCCATCACATCCCCACTCTTGTCCCCTCCCCACCCCGAGAATCCCATGAATCCTTAATCCCCATTATGAAATAGCTCATCAAGCCATGCAGCTCAAGAGTGGCATACATATTGATTCAAAATCCACTCTCAGTTTTCACACCAGAACTCGGACGACAGCTGGCCCACCCAGAAGAACTCGGACCATAACTGGACTTCCATGGTGATCTTGAATTCGGCATTTGTCTTGCGTTTTGTGTTTGCTTATTCACCCGAATGGCTTCCATAGTTGCTCATATGGCTTATAATCCAAATTGATTTGCATCTCAGATAAATGGTTTGCACAAAGCTTATGGCACCAGGATTCTCAGATAAATGGCTTATAAAATACGTATACTGGCTTGAAAACAATGAGCAAGCTCTGCACCAAAATTAAGATTGCATTTCTAAATTGAACTGGTCTATATCTCAATTAACAACAATCTATTGGAGAATTTTTTTTCTTTTTTTTAGATTGCTTTATATATAGATCTTCCCATGTTCACATGCAAGATCCACAAAGGAGGGTAGAAAGACTAGTTCGTGGCAAAAATATATGATACAGTTTTGCATCTTTGGAGCCAACATCAGCAAAAAGCCTGCCTTCCTCTGAGAAACTGGTTAACTGCTGTTAGTCAACAGTGTTGCCTTGATATGCTGACATAATGTCATAATCTCTGTTTCTTCTGTTTGGTTGCCTCTTCACCTGCTCTGTGAAAAAATCGATTAACAGAAAGATTAACAAAATGTATCAGAAATCATGGGTAGACAGTAGAACTTCATCATACCATTTGTTTTAATAGCCAAAAATTTCAGCAAGGAACCACCAAACAAACAATCAGCAGAGAAACAAAAATGTATGCCACGTATACTCAATTTAATGATAGGCACTGGTGTCCAGAAAAACCTTTTCACATATTCAATTGGCAGGAAACTGATTCATTGTCCAAGACGGATTTTGCAATCTAGGAAACATGAATGACAATGACTACATAGCCTGTATGGTTGTGGTTGGGTATGTTTTCAAGGATGTAGACTTTGGTTGTAAAGGAAGTGATAATAGGGCTGGAAAAAAATCCATAGTTTGCCAAAGAAACGCAAACATCACCTTTAATTTTAACTTAAAATCTGCAGGAACCAGTATCAGTTGACCACACAGAAATAAAGGACAAAATCTCTCAGCAAGTACATAACCCCTCAAGCATTTTCTCTAAACTAATGAACAAGTATTAATCGTCCTTCAGGAAAATCAAAGTAACAAAATGAACCAGATGCTGATCAATTGGATGTAGTTTTAGATGAAAGTTCTAGTAGCGGCATTAATAAAAGCACAAGGAAAGACAGAGAGATCAAATTTTCGACAAAAACTAGATACTAAATCTAGAATGATAATCATGGTGTACTTAGTACAAATCTTGCAAAAAATCATAACTTGTTTCCTTTAAAGCATCACCACCAATATAATTCCAACTTTCCAATGAAGGGTAGGTAAATGAAAAAAATAATTCTAGAACTATCAGCAAGGTCCAAGCATCTAACCAAAATAAATCATAACTTAAGTCATTAACAACTGCACTTTGAGATACTTCATACCTTTTGATTGGTCTCCTTCTTTCATCAATATCGATGGAAGCCTTCAGCTCTTCAATGCTGGAGTCGTCCCCAGGATTACCTTTTAATAGATTGCAACAATCCGAGAATGCAGCAAGCTTAGTCAAGCCTTGAACATGTGATAAATCTCTAACCTTTCCTTTCAGATATTCCATCAAAAAGAGCCCTGCATATGGCTCAGAGAAAACACAAGACTTTCTTAGCCACTATAAAAGTTGAAAACTTCACAGAATTGATTCAAGTTACAAGGAAGGTGCATTCAGCCAGGGAAATGATGCAGACATTCTGTTATTATATTCGGCATGTAAGGGCATTTTTTTAGTGTTGGAGCTGCCAAAGAAGGATTCTAAGCAAATAATCAAGAGTGATTCACAATTGCAGTTTAAGGAATTGAGCCATGCAGTTACTTGGCAGCCTGAAAAATTTACAACTGTACCACTCAGCGACCAATTTTCATCATACTCAGTTACCCTTCATTTTTAATCATATGAAACACCTAAGACAATCAGAGGGTCACAATAATCAATTTTTTTATTGGCATCTCGACATCATGTTCGTGTTCACAAGCTTATAGAGACGAGCACTGCAATGTGATCCTTAAAGGGCTAGAAGATTCAGTGGATTCTCAACTACTAATTGGGTTTGGAGGATGTAGCAGAGGTCATAAATGACACTAGAATGCAAGTTAGGGCCACATAACATTAAGCATCTCAAGCTCTAACAATGCGGCCACCAAATTAATCTCACAACATTTTACTCCAGTTCTAATGTCAATCGCCATTGAGAAAAAGTCAGACAGAGTACAAACCCTAATAAAAATGAATCCTGTACACCAAACAAACAAACAAATAAATAAGACAACTTAACAAGAAAGACCTCAGAGCAACACTAGCAATAGTCACACATGTCATGAGCATCGCATTCCAGCCATGCATACAATACATGCGTGGCGAGTTAGAATCAAATTCTCAGCATAGATGTTCCACACACACGACTGAAATGCAAAAATTGCACCGCATGCATGAATTTTTTTTTTTTTTTATGGTGAGAAACTCTGGCGCACACCTTCTGGTGCAGGTCAGATAAAACCCGGACAGACACTTAGCTGGCACATCGCAACTTCCCGTCACATAAATTATTTTCTGAATTAAACTTTCAACAGTTCACCATAACTCCATATCAATTTACAATCGATAAAAATTAATTAAAAAGAAAAGAAAAAAAGAGCATAAAAAATACCGACGGCTCGAAGCGTCGGCGAATCGAATTTCTTGGCAAGTTCATCATGACCGAGTACCTTTGCCCGATGAAGAATTAATGATTTTAACGTAATAAGCATATCCTGCAAACAGAAATTTTAAAAAATAAAACTATTTAATTCACCATGAATTATACGAGCAAGAAATAAATGAGAAAATCCATGTTTAACTTACAAGCTCCGATTCTGACAGGTTACAGAGCCAGCGTATGTCTTCGGGACTGTTATCAACCAAAGTTTCTCCTCTGCTATCCATGTGAGAGGGTTTGTGATTATTTAGCCCCGGATGCTTCCGCAGGTGGAGGAGATGGCGGTGGGGTGGTGGCGGTGGTTGTGTTCTGAGGTAGCGAGCAAACCCTGGGAAGAGAGGAAATGGAGGCGTTTAGGTTATGGCAGCTAGACCAGTTACAGTCCGTTAAATTAGAATTTGTTTTTTTTTTTTCTATACTGAAAATCATTTTTTTAAAACCTAAAATTAGCCACTTTATTATCATCTGAGTCCCTAAACAAAATAATTTAGCAATTAGGTCCGAGAAACGTCTTGGACATTTCTCAACTGGATCCTTTTATCAATATCTATCATTTTCTTGGACAAGTTTTACAAACAGCATCGTTTTATAGCATAATGTGCATAGACATGCTAAGTAAACATTGATAGAAAATTCCAATTGAGAAATGTCTGAAACATTTAAGACTAAATTGATAAAATATTTTATTTTGGGACTCCGTTAAGGATGGAGATATATAGGTTACTGATTATACCAAGGTTTTCCTTTATTTCTTACAAGGAAGAAAAATAGTTTCTTTTCTTGGTTAAAACATGGTGTATAACTAATTTTGAATATAAATTTAGAAAGAAATGAAGGACTGGTCCTTCTCATCGGGTTTCAAAGCAATTTCGAGAGCTCTTCCATCCACCACCAAAGCAAAAAGGGTGAATCTGTAATGGTATCTTGGCATGAACTTTCAATCTGATGCACAATATCCTCTTTCATAGCCATAAATACTAGGAGAAGGCAATCAGTTAGTACCAAAGAAAATCTGCAATTACCAACCAAGTTCACAGGAAAACACAGCAAGGAAAAAAAAAGAGCTCCTCATTAAGTGTATTTGGAGTTTGCATGACATTACGTTATCTTTTCCACTGATTTCTTTGTTTTGAGATGGTGCACAAATGGAAAAAAGCTGTTAATAGCATCTCTCTTTGAAGTTTTCACCTTCGGTTGGCTGTTGGACTCGGTTTCTTTGCTCAAACATACATGAAACTGTTTCATGTTCTGCAGATGTAAGCTGCGAGAAAATCTGCAGAACAGAGAAAAAATGAGACACTTTAGGGTGATCTCCACATTTCTTCTCTTTTCCTTTAGGGACTTTCCTCTCTTAAGAAACGTTCATAAACCTCGCCCCATAGTTATTGCAGTTTCCTTCTTGTCACCAGTGAGCAGCCATATTTTCATCCCCGCTTGATCAAGTTTATCTATGCATCCTGGAACCTAATGTAGAAGTCAAGAATGATGCATCAGTTCCATAAAACAAAATGTTTAACTTTCAATCCCTCCCATGTTCTCACTCAGAAAGAGAGAAAGCTAACCCCTTTCTGCAACTTGTCTTTGACAGAAGCAACCCCCAACAGAATTAGTTCTTTTTCTATTTTTTCGGTTGCTTGATCCAGTAATTCTTCTCTCAGGACCTATTGTCGTCTTTGCCTGCATAAATAGCGAGTTCCAATGTTCGTACTCGGCCTGCTCAAGTTTTCGGTAAGCAAATGCTAGAGTTCGAAATCCATCTTCTGCATAATTTGAAAGGTGTGAAGTTGTTGATTCTTGCTATGCCCTACCATTTTCTGCAAGCCTATCGAAGTTCTTCAATCAAATTTGAAGTTTCATGTGATTACAAGTCAAAGTTCCAGTTTTATCTGACACAATGATTTCTAATTGACCGAAGTTCTTCAATCAAATTTGAAGTTCAAGCTTGGACAGACTTGCAGGTTGCTTCATCATACATTTGTATATCCTTGTTAATGAACATAGCTTGTAGAACTTTGACAGCTCCGATGGAGACATACAGAGAAATATGAGAGCCCTTGTGAACTGTAGAAAACCTGATTTCACAGGCTTTGGCGAATTGAAGAGTGGATCAGAATCTTCCAAAAGAAGGTACCACCATTGACCCATATCAGATTTGATGACCACAGCAGACCTGACGGAAGTTACCAGCGAAATCAGAACATGTATAGAGAAAAGTAGGTAGATGACTTTATCCATCTTTCTTTCAAGCCTGCTTCGCTTTGATGGCGACGTTGTGGAATTCCTTACCACTTTTGTATCATGCCCGGTTAAGATCACGACTCTATATACATAATCGGTGTTTCGAAGTTTTGAATCTCTTAGAAGTAGTTGAGAAGGGCTCAAGGGGTACATTTTGTTATCAAACTCTAAATTCCCCACAAAATTGTAAAGGCTTGGATTGTGATCCTCACAACGGATAGTAGCTTTGAGTTCACTGAAATTGGCATCCTCATTCAGATAAAGTGTGACCTCTAAACATCTCTTGACTTTCAGATTCGTTTTTCCATCAAGGTTCATAGTCTCCACATAACAAACGCCATCTTCATAGCTTGAAGACAGCAAAAGAAGATCACTCGGGAAGTATTCATCCTTGTTAACCTTAACAACATCTCCTACCGAAAGTCCACTCCACAATTTATCCACAAATAAGCCATTTCCTGCACGAGCCTTTACATTTCAAGTGTTTACGTTCAAGTCCTGCGGAGAATTAATGATAGCATAATCAGAGCATGAAAATCTATCTAAATTTCACTTTAGAGTAAGAATATAATAATTCTGAAATGTCAGGGTGATGGAAAATAAAGTGACAGATAACAATTGATGAGAAATGAGAACTGTCAAATGATGCGAGGAGAAAATCAGAATTCATGCCATGTTTTGCTTCAAGTTACCTGCGGAAACCTATAACAATCTTCAACAGCCTCTTTGAGCATGCTGGTTCCCACCATAAATACCAATGGAGCAATCAAAATTTACAGGTTTAACAGGAGCCAAAGAAGTGATAGACAACGCTGCTGTCAAAAGAAAATACAAATTGGCAACTCTGCGGAACTCTAAAAGTGCATTGGGTAGAAAATTGACAGCATTGTACTTTCTTGTGGATACCGAGTTGTTTGTGTGCTTGAAAGGTTTTCTCTTGTGCAGTTGAGGTTCATTGCAGAAAATCACCCGAGAAAATCCTGGCTGACCAATGAACTCCTGAGCAGAATCAGAATCGTATATTGTTTGCGGTCTAAAGCATGAAAATGAATACAGTTTGCTCCATCTTACCTTCCCCTTTGGTCTCCTACATGATTCCCGCATCATTCTGGCTACACCAATTTCTGTTAACGCAGAATGATATAGAAAACAGGACTTCAACTATAAGAAAATATAAAGTGCCGTTTCATTTCACCAACACCAAAACCAGAATTTTCAAGACCAGCGCTAATGATTTTAATAGCCAAGTGAGTGTAACTTGTCTCCATCCAAACTTTGTCAGAACTCTAACATGAAAAAGTGGGTGCTGATAACATCACATCATCAAATTGGAAATTTCTGCCTTTTAAATTAAGCCATTTCTTTGCTTATTGAGATTTTTCATAAATTTTTAAACTTTCACCATCACTAATCTTTTCTGAGAAAGACAACACCAACGCAAAATTTTGGACTTTGTTGGAGCTTGCAGGCCTTTGACTGGGCTTCACACATGCAGCGGTAGGGCTGAGCATTTTCGGTTTGGTCCGGTTTTGAATCAAAATAAACAACCAAACCGATTTTTTTTTAAGTTTTTGAACTGAACCGAACCGAAAACCTATTCAAACCTATTAATTTTGGTTCGGTTCGGTTCGGTTTTTTTTCCTTTCAAACCGGGTCAAACTAAAATTATGATGCTTGAGCTAATTTCAAATTCAATCCACTCTCCACTCGTTTTCCAGGGAATGTTACAAGGCCTACCAATTGCAAACAAATAGAAAGCAATTCTTAGCATCATGCATGCACCCAAATCTCATCCTATTGCCCAAATCTCATCCTATTGAGTTACCAAAGATCAGATCGAGTCCATGATTATTGGATTCAACTAGAAGTATTTCTAAAAACAATTATCAAACATCGCTGCAGGGAAAGAATTAAACAGAAGCATGATATAAGAGATGAACCTACTAAAATTGTCAAGCACCACAAAACCACAACATTTGGGCCAAGAACATGCAGATATGAGAGATGAGAGATAGAGATATAGAGCATGGAAGAGAAGAAGACAGATTTGACTCAAATCATTTGAGAGATAAGAGACAGAGAAGAGGGAGAAGGGGCGGCTGAAGGAGCATAGAGCTTAAGCAATGGAGCAGGAGCTTAACAACTAACAAGTAACAATCGTGGAGCTGAGCATAAAAAAATCAGAGAAGAGAGATAAGGGGGAGTAGCAGAGAGCAAAGGAAGGGGGGCGGCTGAATGTAGGTTCAGGGTTAGAAAACTTTCTATTTATACTTGTTTTTTTTTTTAGTGGTGACCTGGTTGAATCGATTCGGTTCGGTTCAATCGGTTTTAGATTTTAAAAACCGAAGCCGAATCGGAATTTTTTTGTGATTTTTTAATTGGTTAATTTAAATTTTTTTTATTTGATTTTTGTAGTTATTTTTTTCTAATTTTTTTTAGTTTAATCAATTTATTGGTTTTTTTACACATCCCTATGCGGTAGAACTCTAACTCTCTCATCTGAATATAATAAATGTCAGCTTCGTTTATGCATGCCTTCGAAATTTCCGAAGTCGATCAACACAACGTGAAAATACTAAGAAAGACACACGGTTATGCTAGCCTCTTTATCAAAAAAACGGAAAGCTAGTTAATTTAGTACACTGTGAACTCCCTCTAGATCTGTGAGCCAGATCTTGTAAACTTTCCTCCGAATTTGAGGTGTTGAACTCCCGGTATAAACGTCCACATGTGGAAGTTCATCTTATCACCCCCTGCTAAGAAATTTTGTTGAAATAAAGTGGCATCTTATTATAAAACAAGAGCGTTTTGGATAATATCATTACACATGTTGGATGACAAACTTGTAATATTTCATGTTTTTATATGTATAAAGTATTTTCTTGCTCAAAATACAAGATATGTTTAGTAATTTAGCCATCATAAATCCTCACATTTCATGGCTGCTGCATTATTAAACAAAGCTTAACATTGTAGTCAATCGTGCCGGATGTAGGACAGTAAGTGTGCAAGTCAGCATGCTATTTATGTCCTTGAATAAAAACATTTCTTTCTACCATTCCATTGCACTTTCTTTAGAAATCTGTTTAAGAATTATTTTAATGCCACTATAATATGGGCTCTGGTTACGACATAATAGGTAAGCATCAACCGAAAATGAAGAAGAATCTCCCCCAGAATTACGAAAATCAGCAGAGCAGATGGGACTTTAATGGAAATTAGAATATGATTTGATTGCGGCCACGCTTACCGGCTGTGAAATGGATTCCAATGGGACTAAGAGAAGACAAAATGGAAAAAACTTGCGAAGTTTGTAGGGAAATAAAAACAATTGAAGACAGGACCTTGGAACCAACGGCTACTTTTATTTTTTTAAAAAAATTGAACAATCCCTAAGCTCAAATAAAAATCCAGAAGAATCAGGCTGAAGTTCTTACTGCATTAAACACATTGCATGGCAGTCTATGCTTCCTTTCCTGGATTTATCTCTACTATCTCGGACTGACTGTTTTCTCGTCTTGATTTTTACTGTTTGACCTCAAGGAAACTCCACATGATTTTCAAGCATCATGAAAGATAATTATGAGAAAATCAGATGACAGATAGTTTTCTCTAGTGAACCGAGCATTAAATTGTCCAGGTGCACATAGTTTTCTCTAGTGAACCGAGCATTAAATTGTCCAGGTGTACAATGATTTAGCTACACACAAGAATCTCATCCCATCAGATGAACATATATTTTTCCTGAAACTTCAGACCTATCAAGCTGTGCTACTAACAGGATTCTTAATCTCAAATAATCTTCAACAGCTCAAGTCAAAATTGATACTAGTAGATAAGAGCCAAAGTATACAACAGTTATGCTTCTAATCTGCTCCTATGAGAGAAACTTGTAATCAAATTCCTTCATAAAATGGCTAATTTCTACAACAAAAGAACGATTTTACTGTGGAAAAAATTTCCATTCATATTAGATATGTATCAATTACATCAGAGCAAAGAAAAAAAATAATTAAATGTTCAATTATCTCAAAGATGTACATTTTCATGTTCAATCTGACTTACAACATCAAGTGCCTTATTATACATCTCAAGGCGAATTTCATCCCACGCCCTGCTTCTGCATTGTTACAGAGGTACCTATCCTAGCTGCCCAAGATTCGATCTGAGGTTGAAGGAAGGTACCGAGTCCAGACATTGCCATGACTGTATTCCGAGGCAGTACCATTGATGGATTCCTTACAACTAGTCTTGGGCCCATCGTAGTGGATAATCATACTGTTGTTAACTTGGGATGATGAGAAATCCTTGACCAGCCAAGATGAAGAAAGCTTGAGATAACTATTGTAGAGTGCTAATGCAACGGCTACATTTTTTTTATTGGTCCTGCAAATAACCCAAGACCAAAAAAAAAAGAGAGAAAAAAGTGATGAGTGATTCCTTAAAATAATATATGTTCTCTAGCAATCAGAAACAAATGAAACAGTATGAGGCCAGGTGATAATAAAGTATGAAAAATAACAGCATTTAGAAGCTTTATCCACTGTTTTCGTTTGGCATTTTATGTACCACCCTGCCAAAATGGCCCTGTTGTTTTCATAAATGAAACTTAAAAGCGCATCAACACTCCATAGAATGTTAAAGTTAATCCTGAATTCCTTTTATATTGCAATTGTTCTATCCCACCACTCGACAAACTGATGAAATAATCACAAACCCTTAAACATTCAAATTCCTACTGGTAAAACAACACATTGCCCAAAAAATTAAGCTCGAAAGGTGAACTGGTACCATGTCAGATTCATAAATGTAGAAAGGAAATCTGAAATAGAGGAGAATTTGAAACCTTTCCCTCAAATTCAGAGCTTTGCTCCACCATAAGACGATCTCGACAAAATCTTTTTCTAATTTCCTCGCATTAATAACTAGTACGCTGAAGTCTGGCAAACAAGAATCCTTAGCATAAGGTGTCTCAGATACCCATGCCTTTGAAGCCGATCTCTGAATAGCATCCAACACATCTAAATTCACATAATTTTTTAATCTTTGGGAGCAGTCTTCAGCTGTTGCTATGGCATAGTTGTTCAAGTCAACTCCAATTAGTTCTTCAACTCTAGCCTGCATTAGAAGTAAAGGAACTTGATGACACTGATCTTTCAGGACAAATATCATCTGGATAAATACTCTGTTGCCGTTTATAATATCATGAATTATCCTCTGACCAAAAAAAAGCATAAATCTTGATGCCACTTATCCCAAGTGAAAATCACAAGGAGTTTAGATTATTTTTTTCTACAGCTTCATTTGTGCTCATTTCTACATTTCAAAAGAATACCCCATTTCATCAAAAAGATAAACAAAGCAGGGAAAAAACACTATAAACACTAGCAATACAGAAAACGAGAGGCGACTACTAAATGTATAGAACTAACCTTCATAATTACATTCGCTGAGACGTATATGAATTTTCTCAAGAAATTGTGCACGGTGGGTATGATAAAAGGTACTATTTCCTCATAACTGGGTTCAGCATATTGTCCCCCAGAAAAAACAGTCCTCATTATTTCTTTAACCTGCTCTTGCCTACAATATTTCACCACAACATCATTTACACCCTCTCCAAGTGAATTATTAAGTTTGAAAATATAATAGTAATAGACGTAATTACCCATGAATTTCAAGGTTTGAATGTGGAAACAAGACCTTCAACTTATAGAAAGACACTTTGTCTTCATTCCCTCCAGGAATAAAGAAATGAAAGAAAACCAAATCTGGATGGCTGATCATCATCAACAAGAAAAGAGAAACGAGATCAACAAAACATAATAACAAGCCTTTTGCACCAAGTTTAAACTCCCACTAGAAAGAATAACAAGCAATTGAATAAGCCAATGAAAAAGGCAAAACAATAACTCTAATACACAACATGAAATTAAAATATTGATACAGACAATAAACATGCAAAGGATATAACATCCCGTGTTGAAAATTTGCAGTAGCTAAATTAAGCCCTTTCTCAACACTAACAATACAAGGATTATCCATAAATCAGTTACTAAATTGACAACAATGGAAGGATCATCTTCCATAAGTTGAAACAAACCTTGAGCTTGACAGAGTTGAATTTGCCAGAACTGCAAGAGCTCTGAGGTCTAAACAATCCATCCATGAAACAACATGCACCATTCCATCATCTCCACCTGCATCACCATTTCTTGCATCCCTAAACTCCCTCAACTATAACCATAAAAAATGTAAAAGTAAAAAACAGAACTATTTAGTCACAAGTACACACACAACAAAGCATCAATCATGATCACTACACAAGTACAAAAAAAGTTTCCAACTATGTAAAAAAAATGAGCATAACTGAACTTAACTGGAGAAGAAGGATTAGAATGGAGAGGAGCCCAGTTTCTAGAAGGGTCGAATGGGTCTCGAAAATGAGTGGCAGGTAGTAACTGAAGCAAGGCGAGGAATATAATCAATCCAAAAGCTAGAAACTGAAAGATGGGTCTGGGATTTGAAGCAGGAGTTATACACGGATCAAGGGGTCCGGCAGTTTTTGGGTTTCCTAATTTCTGGGATGTTCTTCTTTGAGTTGCAAAAGACGTCGATGGCAAGAACGAGGAAGACATTGACTTTCTGCTGTCCTTGCCTGAACGTGAGTTGTTGTGTACTTGGGAGATGAAGATGTTCTTTTTCACCGAATCCGGTTTGAGTGGTTTAAAGGGGTGTTTGGGATTAAAATAATTATTGTTTTTTAAAGTGTTTTTTTTTAATATATTAAAAAAATATTTTTATAGTTTTTAAACTATTATTTTTAATATTAATATATTAAAATAATTTTAAAAAAATAAAAAAAATTTAATTAAAACATAAAAAACAGATACTTGGTGTTTACCCATTCATGATCGAGGTTTTATATTTTATCGAATTAAACCTCTACGTTAAATTGGATAAAATCAAGCCTTTCACTTTCAAATTTAAGGTGATTTTAAGTCTTTTAAATTGCTAGACAAACCAACATGTTAAAGGTTATATTTAGAATTATAGTAATGATTGTAGTTTAAAGTATTTTTTATTTAAAAATATATTAAAATAATATTTTTTATATTTTTTTAAAAAAATATTTTTTGAGATCAGCATGTTAAAACGTTCTGAAAACATAAAAAAAAATTTTAAAAAAATAATTTTAACTGTGTTCTTAAATAATCTTATAATATAACTAGGAGAAGGATATCAAACTACTAGATTTGTTAAAAATATAATTTGGAGACCAATTGAAAGATGCGTTAGAGGTTGGAGATATAGTTGGAAAAAAATGTTGCAAGTTGGAGTGTATAAGTTTTTGTGTTTCAAATGTATTTTTAAAAAAATTTAAATTTATTTTTTTAAATTAAATTTTTTAATAATTTTGAATCATCTTAGTATGTTGATGTGAAAAATAAAATTTTAAAAATAAAAAAATATTATTTTGATACATTTTTAAATTAAAAATATTTTAAAAAACAACCAATATCATAATTTTAAGCGCTACCTAAATTAAAAATATTATATTAAAGATAAGAAATGTTCAAATTTAGAGTATAATTAGCCTATATGCGTGTATTACGGTATGGTTATATTAAAGTTAATTTCTAACAAATAAAAAAAAATAAGAAAAGCTTGTGTTAGATGTGTTTTCAGGTATTATATTTTTTTTATTAAAAAATTATATAATCAATCATTAAATAAATAAATTAAGTAATAACTGAAAAAATGTTAACAATAAATTGGGAAGCAATCTTTCTAGCAAATTCAAAAGATAGATACAAATATTTATATTCTTAAATGTTTTTATTTATTTATATTAAAAGTTAATTATTATTTCTAATAAAAAACATTTTTTTTATAAATATGTCATGTAAATCATCTATATAAAATATAAGAAAAAATATAAATAAATTATAATACTTTCTTTGAGGCATTATAAATATTTTTTAAAAAGGGCCATTCACTATTTTAGAAAAAGTTTAACAAAGTAGTTTAAAAAATCAGAGAGGGGGCATTTAGCAATTTTAAGTTGAAAATAATGTTTGGGATGGAAACGTAAATAGAAAAATAGTAACCAAAAACTTAGAAAAATTGAATGTTGAGAACTGGATTTTTCCAGGCCAAAATCTAAACGGGGTTTGTGGTCTTGTTCTTTATCAAATACGATCCTTGTTTTTTTAATTTTTATTTTCAACCCCAATTAAATCCTCATTTCATAAAATAGAAACATAATTAATTAATATATGAGTATCTCCATCTATTATACTTTATTCTCTAATTGTTACTAAATAATCATAGTGAATGCGTGCAATTGTTTTATTTGAATTATCATATTATATATATATATATATTTAACGTGTATATATAAGACTACAAATGGCATTTTTCATTTTGGTACATTGAACTAGTTCCAAAATCCACAATTGGATCCTTATCTATACTTCCAGCATTATGCCAGTGTTGGTTCTTTCATCGTGTTATATAAATAAATAAATATATAATTAATTAATTAATAAGATGCCGACATCTGGATTTGTTATCAGGAATCTCGCAACAACCTTAACGCCTGTGAAAATAATTCAGTTGATTAAAAAGAGTAGATTCTGGTCGCACGATCAGGCCTGCGTACCATCAAGCAGGATATCGACGGTTCCTAGCTTAAAAAATAAGAACACCAAAGAACCATAAGATGCCGACATCTGGATTTGTCATCAGGAATCTCGCAACAACCTTAACGCCCGTCAAAACTTCCCAACCGAATCTAGAATTTAACAAAAAAAAAAAACTTTTTATTCGATGAATAAAAAAATAAGAGTACGTTGATTACATATTGAGCTACAGAGATTCAACAGTTATTAAAAATTGGTTTTCTTATCATTAATATATTGTTGGAATTAAGAAATCAAATTTTATTTTATAGTTAATTAATTTAGTCCTTGAAGTTAAACCAAATATGTTGTCATGTCCTTTAATAACCTAATCCTTTCATCAATTTTATTTTTTTTTTAATTTTTTTTTCAAGGTTCGCAAAAATGAAAGATAAGTAGCCGAGGAGGGAAATTTGATTAGGAAAGAGCACATTTTTTAAACAAAGAACTATATATTAAACTATAGATAGTCAACATTATTGGTTAAAAGATACTTGAATTATTTTTGATATATACTACATGGACTAATTAATTAATTAATTTCCTTAAACTATCATAATTTTTCTTTTTTAACATGTGAAACTAGTCAAGACCCGGCCCAGTAAGGAGTGGAAAATCTTGCGAGCTTGCATCATTACGAAGTCCACTTTTGGAATCCATTTACAAAGGGATTCCTTATCCTTACTGGAATATGACTCTTTTTTCATATATATACATGCCACTACGTACTCAGTGAAGAATCAGAAGAAAAAACCACTTTCACAAGGCGAAAGCACTTCACGATGGAAAGTACTAGAATCCCATTAGGGTTTAGATTTAAACCCAATTCCATAGAGTTGCTTGTTCATTATCTGTTGAAGAAAGTGAAAAGGAAACCCCTTCCTTGCGATTCAATCATCGAATGTGATCTTTATAATAACAACACAGAGGAATGGTGGGAAATATTGAAAAAAAGCGAAGCAGAAGAAATTTATTGCTTCACAAAGTTGAAGAAAAAAGGGCATGGAGGATCGAATAAAGATAGAGTTTCAAAGAGCGGTACGTGGAAAGGAACCCAAAAGACCAAAGAGATTTACGTTCATAGCAGAGGACACGACATGCAGGTGGGCTCTAAGAGAGCTTTTAGGTTCATGCCAAAGAGCAGCATTGGCTTTGAGATCGATGGCAAAGTGCTTATGGATGAATATCAACTTGCTTGTGACCTTCTTCACGGCACCGAATCACCAGTAAGATTTTGCACTCTTTATTCTTGTCAAGTAGTTTTTGTTACGGTTTTGTTTAGCCTTGTTAAACATGCATACATGCGTTTAATTAATTTGTTGCTTACTGGTATATATTTGAAACTCGCTAGCCTGCTGGGGTTTTAAGTGGTATGGCATGGAAAATTAACTACCGAGGACAATCAAAGCTTACTCTATCCTTGGTTATTGTTATCCTTCAACAATATATACTTAAATCGGGGTAAAAATCCCCCACTCCAATCCTTCCTAGGGTTTCAAGATCCATAAACTTCTAGTAAAAAGTTCGAGTACTAAACCATATATATATATATATATATATCAGCTGCATTAGAAAAGATTTGTATATTGCATTGCTCACGCGTTGAACTTCATAGCAGTGTGCTGTTATTGAAAATCGTATGTCTATGAGGCCACAGGCGCGCCCAAAGAACACGCGTGAAAAAAATATATAGGAGAAATATACGTACGTGAATGTGAACATGCATGCGCACCCTTACTTTGATTTTAGATTCAATAGAGATAATGGAAACACATATATAGTAATGATATCAATTATAAAATCTCATTCTTAATTAATTTGTTCCTTAATTATGCTCTTACAGGATCAAGATTATGTTGTTTCTCACATAAAGTATGAAAAGCAATCTACTTCTTCAGTTCCGCCGGCACTAGTCTCTTCGGTATCTCCTCCTCCTTCCGTACCAGCACTGTTCTCTTCGGCGTCTCCTTCAGTTCCAACATTGATCTCCTCGGCATCTCCTCCTTCCGTTCCCGCACTAGTCTCCCCGGCATCTACTTTTACAGTTCCGGCACTAGTCTCTTCAGCATTTGTAACTACAAGGAATCTACCAGGGGGTCATAATGATCTCATAGAGCCTCAACAAGATCTTCCACAAAGCATGGTTCAGCAACAAAATAATCAGTATCCATACAATGACTTCAGTTCTGACGCATTCTTGGGAAATCCACAGTCTCAACAAGATCTTCCACAAGTGATGAGCATGGTTCATCAGCCACAAAATGATCAGCATACATGCAATCGCTTCAGTTCTGGAGCATTCTTGGGAAATCCACAGTCTCAACAAGATCTTCCACAAGTGATGAGCATGTTTCAGCCACAAAATAATCAGTATACATGCAATGGCTTCATGAGTTCTTACGCATTCTTGGGAAATCCACAGTCTCAACAAGATCTTCCACAAGTGATGAGCATGTTTCAGCCACAAAATAATCAGTATACATGCAATGGCTTCATGAGTTCTTACGCATTCTTGGGAAATCCACAGTCTCAACAAGATCTTCCACAAGTGATGAGCATGTTTCAGCCACAAAATAATCAGTATAAATGCAATGGCTTCATGAGTTCTGAAGCATTCTTGGGAAATCCAGAGTCTCAACAAGATCTTCCACAAGTGATGAGCATGTTTCAGCCACAAAATAATCAGTATACATGCAATGACTTCAGTTCTTACGCATTCTTGGGAAATCCACAGTCTCAACAAGATCTTCCACAAGTGATGAGCATGTTTCAGCCACAAAATAATCAGTATACATGCAATGACTTCAGTTCTGGAGCATTCTTGGGAAATCCACAGTCTCAACAAGATCTTCCACAAGTGATGAGCATGTTTCAGCCACAAAATAATCAGTATACATGCAATGGCTTCATGAGTTCTTACGCATTCTTGGGAAATCCACAGTCTCAACAAGATCTTCCACAAGTGATGAGCATGGTTGATCAGCCACAAAATAATCAGTATCCATACAATGACTTCAGTTCTGACGCGTTCTGTGGAAATTTACAGCCTCAACAAGATATTGCACAATCTACAAGCATGTTTCAGCCACAAAATGAAGAATATCTATGTAATGACTTCTATTCTGATGCATTCGGGGGAAATCCTGAGTGCGTAGAATCAATTGGAAGTGTGCTTGATTGAGCTGTTACCTTATACTGCTGTGAAGATGGAAATAACACGGGCGAATTCTTGCTTGAGGACACTACAACAAGGGAATGAACTTGATGCTGCTGCACTTCTGGAAGAGTTTCTGATTATGTTATTAACAAAAGATGGTCTAGATTTTAGTGCTGAATAGTCACATTAGGGACAAAATATATCATTATTTGTTTTTCGTACCTAATCCTAGATCTCTACCATGTAAAGAATTTTGGTCTCATCAATAAAATCAGTGGTTTTTTTAATATTTTTTTTATCAAGAATAAAATTAATGTTTAACTAGTTATTAAACCTGAAAATTAAAATGAGTACTCCTAATTTTACGGAAAGACTTTTAGTTTGGGACGTTTTAGTTTTTTAATAAGTGATTAATAATGGAATTGTTTGGGACTGGGCACATGCTTGCTACAACATTCCATTTAGACTCCCGTAATTGCAATTTTACCACATCATTCTCGATCAAAGTTCTAAATACTTACACCAAAATAATATAGCAGGGAAGGGAATTTACTGTAAGGTAATAAAAATAATAAGAAAAGGTAAAAGAAAAAAAATGCATCAAGCCAACTTAATTTCTATACTTTCTCTTAATTACTTAACAATCTAAGTTTTTCAAAAACATTAGGATTAATATTAAAAAAAATAAAAAAATACAGGACAAAGTAGATCATCTGTAAATCTATAGGGAGTAAAATGTAGTTTTCAACAAGTGATTATATTATAGACCCGGTCGACTCATACCCGCACAAACATAACCCGCCCCGTTTCCGTACCTTAAATTACAAAAACCACCGGCATCTCTATCTCTCACTCTTTCGCTGCCGCTCTTTAGCAACCAAAAGAACGCCTATTTTTCAAAACCTGAGCTTTAGAAAGAAAAGGAAGCATGTAGGCACTGTTCTTTCTGTTGTAATTCGTATTTTTTCTCTTTTTTTTTGTAGATTTTGATTCAGTTTCTCATCTTATAATTTTGTTGATAATTGAATTTAAATTTGAAATTTTTCTGATTGAATTTGTTTATTTAGGTCAAGAATATGCGTGAAGAACTTACCAAAATATGTAGCAGAGGATAGATTGAGAGAATTTTTTTCACAGAAAGGAGAAGTTACTGATGCTAAGATTATGAGAACTGCGTAATGATTTTTTATTATCACTCCTTTTTTTTCAATTTTTTTATGTTAGTTTTTGTTTTTTGAATAATAATGGTAATGATAATACTGTTTTGTAGGTGATTGTTTTTTAATGTTGGGTTTTATTTTATTTTATTTTTTGGGGTTTTAGAGATGGTAAGAGCAGGCAATTTGCTTTTGTTGGGTTCCGGACAGAGCGTGAAGCTGAAGACGCTATCAAATACTTCAATAAATCTTACCTTGATACTTGTAGAATTGTTTGTGAGGTGGGTTTTTTTTTCTGTGATTTATTTGGATATGTGTTCAGTTGTTGAGTGTAAAGTTTGTAGCTTTAGAATTTGAAGTTTAATAGAGTGCAAATTTGGCTGAATTATTGATGTAGGAGTAGTCCAATTGAGTAGAATTTGAGTTAGAAATAAACTCTTTTTTTGGTTTTGGTTATAGATTGCTCGTAAAGTTGGGGACCCGGATATTCCTCGACCATGGAGTAGGTATTCTAAACAGAAAGAAGAGAAATTGAGTGAAGATGAGAATAATGTTACTGGTTCCAAAAGCTTAGACGTCAGGGGAGCTAAAGATGAGAAGAAGAAGAACAAGGATAATGAAAAGGGCAATGAGATTGATGATCCTCGATTACAAGAATTTCTTCAGGTCATGCAGCCACGTGCCAAGTCGAAATTATGGGAAAATGACACTATAGTTTCTCACACGGCTGATATAAATGGTGAAGTTGGCAAGAAGGGAAGTCAAGGAAAGAAAGAAGGCAAGGAGAAGTTGGTTCCAGTGGAAGTTGAGATAGATAAAGGCAATAGTGATACAGATGAAGAGTCAAATGATCCTGCACGTGATGAGGCTGTTTCAGATATGGATTACTTCAGGAGTAGAGTGAAGAAAGAATTGTCAGATTCTGAAAGTGAAAGTGGTGGAAGTGATGACGATGATGACGACGACAAGAACGACAACTGTAATGACAAAGATGAAGACAGTGATTTGTCTAATGAAAGCCTTCAGAGGGGGAATGTAGCACAAGCAGAGGTTGCTGAAGATACCCATGCTGAAGACCATGAGAACCCATCTTCAACTTTAAAAGATGAGAAAGAGGAAATTCTTGAGACTTGTCGTCTTTTTGTCCGCAATCTGCCATATACAGCAATGTAAGCATGCTAGTGCCTTTTTTTACATGTGCATTTGACTACTAATTTCCTTTAGAGGGCATGTAAATCACTGTTTGTGAGTAGCTAAGGTTCTGTTTCTGTTCAAAGTGTGTGCTAGTTCTTACTTGCTGCTTTTTAAGTTTTATCATGTGTTTATTATAACAGTGAGGATGAGCTGGAAGAGCATTTCAGCAAATTTGGTAACATTTCACAGGTCCATCTTGTTGTTGATAAAGATACAAAACGTTCCAAGGGACTTGCATACATTCACTACACACTTCCAGAGTCTGCAGCAAGGTACTTTGTTTTAAAGCTTTATCTGGTTCGAACTTGAGGCCTGAGGGTAAGTTTTTTGGATCAATAAATCCATATTCTTATGCAGGGCATTGGAAGAATTAGACAATTCAATTTTTCAGGGCAGATTATTGCATGTCATGCCTGCAAAACAAAAAAACCTATCAAACAAGCAAGAGTAAGAAGCATTAATGTTTGTTTGTCTCCTGTGACCACCACTTTGCTTTCCAATTAATTGGCTTGAGTCAGCACCGCCTACTCTCTTACATTGTAGGACCAGCGATCTCCTGAGCCAAGGTTCAAACACTTTGAAGCAGCGGAGACAGGAAGAAAAGAAGGCAGCTGAAGCCAGTGGAGATACAAGAGCATGGAATAGTTTTTTCTTCCACCATGATACAGTATGTTATATCTGACAGGGTATAATTTTCCCCTGGTTTATCACTAGCAAAGGGTGAGATAAATGTAAATTCGCCTTGTTTTTTCCTCTTCTGCTGTAAACAGGTCATTGAAAACATTGCTAGGAGACATGGTGTGAGCAAGAGTGACTTACTTGACCGCGAAGCAGATGATCTTGCTGTACGTGTTGCTTTGGGAGAAACTCAAGTGATTGCAGAGACGAAAAAGGCGCTCACAAATGCTGGTGTCAACATTACAGCTTTAGAGGAAATTGCTGCAGGGAAAAAAGATGGCATGAAAAGAAGTAACCATGTTCTTTTAGTAAAGAACTTGCCATATGGCTCTTCTGAGGTTGAACTAGCTGAGAAATTTGGGAAATTCGGGAGTTTGGACAAAATTATTCTCCCTCCATCAAAAACATTGGCCCTGGTACATTTTTCTGAATATCACATTTTCCTATAGGTTTTAATGAACCACATTTTATCTTTGTTGTTACTCATCTTTATTCTTATAAGATCTATGCTAGGATTTCTATAGGCTTGAAGTGTAGATATTACATGTGCATGTGTATACTGGGCCATGCCTCTTTCATTTTGTGCACGCGCATGGTGTTTCTAATGTAGTCTGCTATAAAATGAGGATATTAAGCAACTAGCAGTTGGATGGAAAGAAGTAAGGCAATGCAAGACTTGGTTTCCTGTTTTGCAAAACCTTTTGTTTTTTTGTACGTCTAGGTTATTGCTTTGTGGTTTGGAGATACTGCTGGATGGAAACACTGTTGGGGAAGTTGGTTGTGCTAAGATAATGGCATAGTATTGGGATGGATATCAAGCACAGTGATTAAATTGCAAACGTTCTGTTAAGTTCTCATCAGTTGACTTGATGATTTTGAATTGTTATTTTACTTTGTCTGGTTATGTTTTATACTGCTGAGTTTTCTTGGGTGGATGATGCATTCAGGGCTGACAGGAACAAATTCTGGGGTAGTAGAAGAGTTAATAATAGTGCTTAAAAAGTTTGGAAGCACTTTTTGATACTGTTGGTGCTGTTGGTACTTTGTTTGGCCTGGTTTAATTTGGTTAAGCCTTTCCCTCCCTTTTGTTGTTAGAAGAATTTTTTTTTAACTTTCAGTGCATGAGCTTAAAATTAAAAAAAAAACTATTGGAATTAATTAAGTTTTAGTTAGGCTTGTTTTTGTTTGTCCTTTTATCATTTTTCCATGTCATGATATTTCAGGTTGTGTTCCTTGAACCATCTGAAGCCCGTGCTGCTTTCAAAGGTTTAGCATACAAGCAGTACAAGTGAGTATATCTTTGTTTTGTCTACTTTGAAGCTGTTCAAAAGAAGACTTGTTGGAATTCTCAAAAGCTGTTTCTCTAGGTTTGCAGTTTAAGTTGGAAATGTAACTCTCACTTCTTTGTTACGATGTAGGGGTGTTCCATTATATTTGGAGTGGGCCCCAGCCAATATCCTTAGTCAAAGCTCAACCTCCAAGAGTGATGAAAAAAGTGATGCAGCTGTGGGTGAACATGATGCCAAGAGGGTGATACTGGAGCAAAGTGTGGAAGGAATATCTGAAATGGATATTGATCCTGACAGAATCGAGGTGAGGCATAAATTGTTTCTCCTCTGCAGTTGTTTTGTTTTCTTTTCTTTTCTTTTCTTTTTTTCCCATAATTATAGATACTGCAAATCATTCTCATTCAATTTAGGAATTATACTACTGCAAGGTTGTGAATTATATAAATAACACAAAAAATATGGATTCTACGTTGATTGATATTGTTTCTGTGGTTTCAACTTCCAACTTTATTCAATATTTATCATTCTTTGTTTTGTTGCCTGTTTTGCTTCAGTCGCGATCTTTATTTGTCAAGAACCTGAATTTCAAGACAGCTGATGAAAGTTTGAAAAAGCACTTTAGTGAACACATGAAAGAAGGGAGAATCCAAAGTGTCAGGGTAACAATCTAGATCCTAGTAACCTTGCATGTACAGTAAATTCTATGTCGCTCTTATGCTGGATTTCATTTCATTCATTTCATTTGCAGATAAAGAAGCACATGAAAAAAGGGAAGAATGTTTCAATGGGTTTTGGCTTTATAGAGTTTGATTCCGTGGAAACAGCTACAAATATCTGCAGAGATCTACAGGTAATAACAAACCCAGACATAGCATATATTTGTTGAAATCTACTGCTGTTTTTGCTCACCTTTGTTTATCCAATCTCTTGTTCAGGGAACTGTTTTGGATGGTCATGCTCTTATTTTGCAACTCTGCCATGCCAAGAAGGATGAGCATTCAGTGAAAAAGGCTGGAAAGGATAAGAGTTCCACAAAACTACTTGTCAGAAATGTAGCTTTTGAGGCAACAGAGAAAGATCTGAGACAGCTATTTGGCCCATTTGGCCAGGTGATTATTTTGTTTCAGAAAATTGGAATGCTTGCACATGACTCCAATGCATGTAGTACCAGTCTTGGACCAAGGTTAACTAATATTAGGGGAGAAGCTCTACTATTTACACAAATCTTTGTCAAACCGTGTTTGGATATTTGTTGGTAGCTTGTGCTTTTATTCAACGGCTTTTGCATTAGTTTTTGGTTGTTTCAGTTTCCTTCATTTGCCTCCTTATGAACACAGTGCAACAAAGAGTGAAGGGATATTGTATGATTGAACAAAGTATGCTTATATCAAATTGTACATACAAATAACTAGCATTTATGATTTCTTCCTTCATGCTGATTTTCTGTGCACCAGGCAATGAATCATCTTTCTTATCCCAATTAGATTAGGTTGATGTTGGTTTTTAATTCAAGTTGGGTAAAATGCAGATTAAGAGCTTACGGTTGCCAATGAAGTTTGGAAACCACAGAGGCTTTGCATTTGTGGAATACGTCACAAAGCAAGAGGCACAGAACGCACTTCAAGCACTCTCAAGCACCCATCTGTATGGTCGGCACCTGGTAAGAGTTGTCTGAAAATTTAGTAAACTACGTTTATTATCCAAACACAAGGAGCAAACATGTATTACTACTGCTCAAATTTGCAGGTTTTGGAGAGAGCGAAGGAAGGTGAGAGCTTGGAAGAATTACGGGCTCGCACAGCTGCTCAGTTTACTGACGAGCAGAATGGTTTCCAGAATCCAGCCAAGTTATCCAAAAAGAGGAAGGATATCACAATGTTGGATGAAGGAAGCATGAAGTTTCAGAGGGTAACAGATTAGTGCTTTAAGCAAATATTCTCATGTATTATGGTTAAGAAAAGAATTGAGTTTGTCAATGGTTTTAGGTTATAGATTTAATTGTTTATGCTGCCCCCAGTTTTGCTTTTTTGGGAGCTGGTTTTTGTTTACTCTCTGTTTTGTTTAAACAAATGATTGACTGGATTTTCCTTCCTATCCCAACAATATATATTATTGTTTTGTAAAGCACCTTGATGGTGCCTAATTGAGTCGGAAAAGAAAATGTAATTTAACTTTCATTTAACACATTATCTCATGCCGCTTAGTTATTTTGGCATATGGAAGATCCGTATCCGCGCCATTTCCATGAGTAGTAAACAAGCTTCTTGCCGGTAGCGATCAACTTCGAAGTTTTCGACTTTGCTCCCCCCTTTGGTGGCAGCTCTGCTATGTGCTTACCCGAAGTTCGATGACCTAATTTATTTATTGTTTTTATTCTCAAAGCAATCTAATATTTAATCTTAATCTAAGATAGTAGCATGCTCAATGTGAACTCTTCATGCTAAATTTTCATGATTTATTTCCATGATTATGATTGATTTGTATGATACTTGATAAATCTCTCGGTTTCCTTTATGAATCAATATAGCTTAATGATTCCAAGTTTTTGTAAAAGTCACATGACTACGAGGTAATTGCGGCTTCTTCACTGGTATGTTTTCTAAAAGAAAAGGAAGAAAATTGGCGACAATACACGGTGTGTTTATTTGGAGTCATCGAGTGTCTATTTCAGTATTTTGATTGGAAAGAAGGGTAGAAACTTTAAGTGATGATTGGAGGGATATTTTCAATTTTATCTTTAATTACATGTAATTTTTAATACTTTTAATTTACCTTATATTTATCAACTCTCTCAATTTGGATGGATCTGTTCTCATCCTATGTTCTTTTTTATGATTAACACTTGATTTTCAAATTTTTTTCCCTTGTTAACCAAATAATTAAATAGATAGTAGTTTATACATCCTCTTCTCTTCCCATCCTCCCTTCCTTCCATCCCTTCCAACAAACGAGTCTTTCATTTACAAAGAGGAGCTGCAACTCTGCAGCTTTAGCTTTTCCTATTTTATATATATATAAATGCACACACACACGAATCCAGATTAGAGAGAGAGAGAGAGAGAGAGTAATGAGGGTGTGGTGGGGCATTAAGAAAACTGAAGGGAAATTACACTTGCAAATAAAAAGAGAGGAGCATAAACAGAAGCAGCCTGATCGTTTCGGTCAAACGGAGGATCATTGGGGTGCGCCACCCTATGTACGTTCGTCGAATCCCACCCCACCCCACCCCTTCCCTTCCCCACACTACGTTTCAAAAACCAAAACCATGACTGACTTTTCTTTGCAAGAGAAAGGAAATAGGACCAGCAATATAGTCTACCCTACGTCTATGCATCTAATTAATACTATACAGCATTGATGGGTCAAGAGCAAACTCAACCATTGGTCTGAGCTCATCCCAGTTCTCATCTCCAAAAAGTTGGTCTCCGTTTTGACTGGAAAAGCTTAGATATGGTGTTGTAAATGGAACTTGATTTCTTAAGCTCAGCTGGGCTGCAAACAACTGGTCATTATTTCCATAGGTGTATTGATCACTGGTAGCTCTACTTTCAATGTTCACATTATTATCAACTGCTGCGACTTCGAAGCTTTCATCAGTATGCCTACGATTGTCTGATTCACAAGGGCTAGAACTTGAATCACTAACATACTTCTGTTTTGAAGAGAAGCATTTTTTGTTAAAGGGAGTTTCTCGCTGGAATATTCGACAAAGAGTCCAAACTTCCTGTAACATCAAGAAACAGGAATAAAAACTATCAAAAACCGAATGAACTAAGCATCTCCAAATTTTCAATAGTAAAATATACAAGAATGAATAATGAATCTTACTGCTTCATGAATATTACAGTCGTCAGGATTGGTGAAATTGGCAGTATTTTCACTAGCAGGAAGGCGAAATTCGTGCATCATCCAGTCTGTTTTCGTGCCTTTTCCGGCACTTCCTCGGTAATAGACTAGAGATTTTTTCAGGCCAATGCAGTAATGGAGTTTCCCGACAGAATATATTGGCTTGTCGATACCTGTAGCTTTCCAAAATCCAGAATTTGTGACCCTATTAGGTCTTACGCTGTTCTTGTACTTTCTTCCTCTTCTACAGAAGAAGTACCACTCCCTTTCTCCAGCACTACAGCTAGCTTCTTCTGTACGTTCACAAAAAGAAGGGCAATGAGTAAATTCATCAAGGAAATTGTTGCAGTTTAATGACATGAATTGCTTGTCTTCTGCAACAATTGTGCAACAATTGTACAGAATGAGATGATAAGCTTAATAGAGTTAAGAACAATTTCATCATTAAAGAACTGCAGCTGCAAAATTACAGTTCTACTAATGAATTTGATGGTGTTCAAATAACAGTTTTGCATTTCATACAAAGAGTTACAAATTAATAAATAGTTGAATCAATGAACGAAGGAGCAAGAGTACAAGAGAATGCATACTTGGAAGATCCCATGGCTCGTATTTGTAGACATCAATGTGTTTGATGAGATCAATCCTGATAAGTCTCTTCTCTACTTTCCTTTTAAGATAAAATCCTACAAGCTCTTCGTCCGTAGGATGAAACCGAAACCCAGGGGCCATGATATCATCATCGTCTGCTTCAACATCCTTTGAAGTAGTAATCAACCTATCCAACTCCATTTCCCGTCTGTTAACTCAATATACGTACTTCATCATTCGATTGTGCTTGTTGTGTAATCTTCTTATAGGGTGTGAAAAGAGAATTTTGGTCCAAGTCAATAGTTTTGAATGGTAGAAGAAAGCAACTATTTAGTGATGATTTCTTGTGGAAGAATATTAGTGGTTTTGTATTCATATTTACGTAACATCACGAATAAAAATTAGGATTACAATCTTAAAATGTAGAGAAATAAAAAGAAAACTCCCATATTTTCTAAAAGAATTGTAATTAAAAAATCTAATGAAAAAATAACATTCTAAATATTGTTTATTATAGAGGTTAAAACCAAAGAATTCAAAGCTAAGTAGAAAAAATAATTAAAATTAAAATTTAACTTGGAAAACAATATTTAAAACAACAAAAGTAGCATTTTATGGTCCTAATTTGAAGGCTTTGTAGACTCTAGCTCTTATGCTTGTTTTCGTCATATTGCACATTAATTGGACTTGTCCCAAAAACTCTTTAAATTAAATCTAAACATTAATCTTAATAAGTAAGAAAATAAATTTTAAAAATATTAATCATACCAAAAATAATAAAAAGGTGACCGACGATTTATAATATTGATCATATCTTATAACTAGAGAGAAAAACGATCTAGATCGATGTGCTCATTTTGAAAAGTATCTGCTAACAAGAATATGAACATGGAGACGAATTAGCATCCACAAGAAGCTAATTGTTTGACAAAATGGGCTTTCCCACTTTGTTTTTTTGCTAAGTGATGAGAAATGGTTTTACATATGAATTCATTTATAAATATGGACGTTTCTGGATGCTAACTGGTGTGGAAAATGAAGTTAATCACTCGAAATAATCTTTGGTTTTAGTCGTCAAAGATTTGCCGAATCAACTCTTCTGTAGCACAATCAAGTCTCTTTCCATTCCTTTTTTTAAAAAATAAAATTAATTGATATATTCATGAGAAATCAATTGGTTTTTCATAATATATATATTTTCTTCAATCCGAGTTCTAAATTAATGATATATAATTAATATGAAAAGCAAACAATTAGCTAATCCCGTAAAAATAAGGATTCGATTAATAGATATTTTTATTATAAAAAAAGAACTTGTTAAAAAATTAGTTATTGTTGGTTCATTGTAATTATAAAAATTTATGATAATTATATAATTTTAAACTTTAAACATATCATCTAATCACATCACAAATCCATCCAATAGTTAATATACAAAAGTACTAGTTAATAGTGGTTTAATTAAAATTAAAATTTCATTAATTAGTATCGCAACCAATAACTAAGTACTTCTTAACTATGAATATCCTCTGACAATATCATTGCCTTAATTTCCCCTAAAAATATTACATTTAGGATGCAGGAGATTCATCATTTGTGGAATACAAGGTTTCTCTCAATAAATTATTATATGAAGTTAGTTTTTATGTATCTATTGTGTAATATTGTACAGAAACATAGATGTTAGAGAGTACTCTCTTTGCAGCAATCAATCAAAAATGCTGGATCCTCTCTCTATATACAGTTAACCGATTACGTGATTGTGTGCTGTGTGGTAGAAGTTATTTTTTAAAATATTTTTTATTTAAAAATAAATTAAAATTATATTTTTTTTATTTTTTAAAATTTATTCTTGATATCAACATATTAAAATGATCTAAAAACATAAAAAAATTAAAACTAAAAAAATTTTAAAATTTTTCTAAAACACGATTAGATTATAATGTTAAATGGGGCCTAAACGTGTAAACTAATCCACATGGATATGGTTCATGATAAAAATTTGATGTTTGGCATTGCGGTACAACAGCACTTTTGAAAAAAAAAATAGCTTTATTTTTTTTTTTATTTTGATATGTTGATATCAAAAATAAATTAAAAAAATTATTTTAATTTATTTTCAAGTGAAAAACAACTTCTACCACACTTTCAAAGAATATGATACTTGTGTTTGGTATTGTGGTAGCTTTTGTGGTTGTGATTTGAAAAAAATTGTTTTATAAAAGTACTTTTAGTTGAGGTTGTTTTGATATTTATATATGTTTGGTTAAAACTATGGTTGAATTTGAGGTTGAATAAAAAGTAATTTAATATATTTGATTAAAAAGTTGCTTTTCAAATTGAGGTTATATATATATATATATATATATATATATATATATTGATGGTTTTAAATTTAAATAATATTAATTTAACTATTTCTATTACATCATTAAATAAATAATATTTAATATAAAATATTTTTTATTGTTCAATTAAACTATCTATAATTCCATCACGTATGAAATACATCCGACAAGGACTACAGTTTTCTTGGTTTCTTAAATGCTTAACAACATCAGGTAAAATATAATCAGGAACAAAATTGGAATTGCGATCAAATTCTGCAAATGATACGTCATTAATAAAACACAATTAAAAATAAAAAAAATTAATTTAATTTTTTTTACTGAATCAGACCTAGTTCAATGTATTTAGTTTTGGACTGGACCCGGTCCGGCCAGAAACATGCACCACTGTTCACTTAAGTGAATAGTAGAGCTCTCCACATTGAAAGCAGCATAATGCTGCTTTCAGTGAGCCTGCGTTTTTAATGCAGGAATTGCTGGGGTCCATGCACGTGAATCCACTTATCATCTGTTACCAAATATTTGTTTTTCGTGATTGGCTTCAAATGCAGAAGCAACCACAGAAACAAACGGCCACCAAGTATGTTTTTTTGTTGTTGTAGCTTTTGTGGTTGAGATTTGAATAGGTTTGAAAAAATCAATTTTTAGTTGTAGATAATTTGATTTAAATATGTGTTTAGTTAAAAATATAATTGAAATTATGGTTCAATCAAAAACATGTTAAAAGGTGTTTGTTGTGTAGATAATTGTGTGACTTTTCTCTTTCCACCACTACTACAGTTGCTATTATTACATGATATTATATTTACAACACAATAAAAGTTCAATAACTAAATGCCTAAATTTTTTAGCTTCTTTTATTTTCTATATCATATAAAATATTGTTATTAATGAATCAAAAAGAAAGAAAAAAAATACAGAAAGCAACTTAATGTAATTTAGAAGTTGAAAGAATAAAAAACAGACTTGGATTTTGGATTTCCACTAATAATCTATTACAGAAATTATCCCTAATTCGAAACTCTAACCCACTCCAGTTTTATTAATTAATTTCTTCCATATCTTCTAATATTTTTTTATTTTATCTTATTTATTCTTCAATTATGCTTTTGTGAATACGTGTTTTTTTTTCTACCTTAGAAGCAGAAGCTGCCACAAAAACAAACACATTTTTAAAGGTGTGTTTGGGAGCGTGGTTAGAATGATATTTTAAAAAAAATTAAAATTTTTTTATGCTATTGGATCATTTTGGTGCGCTAATATCAAAAATAATTTTTTTAAAAATAAAAAAATATTATTTTAAATTTAAAAAACCATGCTGAACTTCAAAAAAAAAAAAATAATCTGCCCTCACCGTTATCCCATTTCCGAAGACATTCTAATTGTGCAACTTCAAAGCTTTCCCATTTCATTGAATCTTCCAATGCACCCACTGAAAAATGTGAGTCTGTGACTGCTATAATATTCAATTAATATTCGTATTGTCTTGACTCTTGTGATTTTCCATTCAAAAACGTCATAAATAGGGCTCGACGTCGGCGGCCTCAATAATAATAAAAAAAAAACTGATTGTTTCAAAATAAGCATTAGAAAAATGCCAGTAGCTAGCATAAAGGACAAGAAAGCTTGCTTTCCCTTGATATCCCTAATTTTCCTTCCTGTTAAATATTTCTTTTGGTTTGCTCCCCCGCCCTTGATATTTTCCCTTGTTTGCGTTGTTAATTTTCTTGGTGCCAATATGCATGCACTAGAGGACACTGAAGTATTGAGTGTGGGCATGGCACATACAGGCTGGGAGTTCTCTTGACTCACGGAATCATCAATTAATTATATATATTTATGCGAGGAATACATTAGCAATTAATTATTCCTCGATGGCTTCTGCAACGCCTTTCTTTTGTAAGAAAAAAATAATAACAATTAATCAGTTCACAAAAAACAAAACAAATCAAGAAAAAAGATGCATGACTCACACCATGCCTTTTGGTCTGACCTGAGAAAAATATGGTTTTTGTAGCGTGGCCGCCACATAGCTAGCTAGCTAGGAGAAATAAATATTTATTATTTAACGAGCATTGATTGATGTTTTAATTATTATTAATGATACCAGTTTACCATTAAAAAATTAGAATTCAAAATATTAAGAAATGTAAAAGGTATTTGGTTGATGTAATTTAATGCAAATATTATTTGATTGAAAACATACATATAATTTTACATTGATCAACGATTTCCTATATATCTATCCATCCATGTACCAAGACTTGTCTACGCTAACATTAGGGATGAGAAGGGATGAAAGGAGGAGGAAAATGGATCTTGACGGGTGACTGGGATTCTTCTATGGAAGAAGCCATGCTATTTCTGGTTGCTGGAAAATGTGAATGATGAAGGAGGAGAGACCACGTGTTCATGAAAGACAGCACAAGGCTATTCAACAACACGAAATTAAGGATGCATGACATTTCCAGGATTCATGTTGACTTTTATGACCATCGAAGGTTCTGTTCTGGTTTAATTTGTGCGAAGCCTGCTTAATTTGTGTTTATTTGGTAATGAAGGGAAAGTTTATCTGTAAGAACGTCGATGGGTCTTTCGTGAGGGACCGAACATATAAATGCTAAGAGGCCTAACTAATTAATCTTGGCATTAAGATCAGAAGTAACTTGGAAAGCTGTGGAAATTAAGATATTTTTAAAAGGAAGCTAAGTCTCTGCTGTGCACGAAGGTCCCATGCAATTATCCTGAAAATGAGTTCTTCCAGTTGAGGGCCAAATTAGATATAGAGGTGGAGATAGATAGATATTGCCTTTTATCTTAAGAAAACTACCTTGGAAAAATATACAGTATTATTGTTCGAAGGGTACGTATTATTGTAAGGCTAATATTGACCTTTGTAATTTCCCTTCTTTTCATAAATATTGGTGATAATCAACACTTCTTTTTTTAAAAAGTAACTTAATTGTGTGGCAGATACTCAAATAGCTAGATTTTTAGTTGTTCGAGTTTCATCCAAACAGTTTAACCCACGCCGACTCACTACACGATTAGATATCGAATGCAATATGAGGCATGCACCTTAACGTGTTTTTTAATTTTCAATAAGTCAGAGTAGACTACCAGCTAGCTTTACTCCTATATATATAAATTATATCTGCAAAGCAGAAGCACTAACCTCTTCATCAAAGACACAATGAGCACTATAAACCAATGACGAGCATTAATCTCTTTGTACTCTATAACATGATTAAGATCTATAAATATCTCTAGTTACCAATAAAACATTCAAGTCATTCAAACTCATCCAAGGATCCTCTAGTTCATTCAGCAAATATATTTTCCCCATGTTTTTCTTTTTTTGTATATTATTGTCTCCTTTTATATTTACTAACTTAAGCATTAGAGGGTCTCATATTTCGACAAAGAACTTGTTTTTGCAGAAACAATCAAGCTTTAAGATGAAGCCCATACATTTTAGCCCAAACGCATCCATGAAAAATCCAATTCAACCTTGAAGTTTTTACAACTTTATTAGTTAGGATCATTGCTATTGTTCTTACCTATTTAGTAATTACTCAAGGAAATTTAAAATAAAAGGGCTTCTTTATTAGTCAATGTATTGCTTATTATCAATTGAACTATCATTATATGGCTTAAAAACACGAAGAATGATCTTTTAAATTTGACTAGAATGCTCCGACGGATGGAGAAAAGTTCATTAAGAGATAAAACCACTACAACGTGTAACGTGATCACAATATTACCATCATTTAAAAATTGAATTTGTAGGGCTATAGAGCAGAATAATGTATTTTAAATAATAAAGGGTCTTCCATTCACCCAAATAGACTTCAATCTAAAAAGTGGAAGACTTGTGGATTATTATATATTTCAAATTTCAATTATGTAAAAGCTTGGTGTGCTTGGATTAAGAAGTTAGGCCTTGATCAATAGTTCGAGCATATCATCACGTAGCAACGATGGGCTTAGTACGATCCCATCTTGGCTATAAAAAAATCTAATAAGTGGGGGGAGGTATAACTTGGAGAAATTCCACTCATTGCGTGCGAGGAAAGACTAAAAAAAGGCCACGAGTAGCACCTCATTTTCAATTTAAGAAATAATTTATTATAAACTTCTCTAGAAAAGACGAGGAAAAACCACAGTTCAAATTTTCTTTATTGTTTGTTTTAACAAGTCAAAGTCACGAGATTATACTATTTTCCAAGTACATATTTCAGAGCCATAATTATATCATCCTTTGCCATTAAATTCCTGGTCGTCCTATACCGTCACTATAAGCAACTTGGACATCTGATGATGTCGTCTTGGAGGAAGTTTTGCAGAAAAAATGGTTATCCGTAGAGGAATGTAACAAAAAAGGAAAACGAAAGCAGAATAAACTAATTTTCTTACAGTGATGGTGTGTGTGTGTGTGTGTGTGAATATATATATATATATATATATATATAAGGTCGCTATAAGATTCTTCGTCGAACCGTGCTCACACTCTGGTTTTGGAGAAATGTATTCCTGCCATTACAACAAGAAGAAGAAGCATTTCAATGGCTAGCTTGACCAAATAAAAGATGCATTCTCACTTAAAAACCAATTGATTTGCTAATCATTTCTTCAGTTTTCCTAATTTGATTTATTTTTTCTTAGGTAGATTGGATTTGGCATATCAAACAGAACAGGATTAGGTGAAGAAAAGTTTTTTTTATCATGTGATCAATTTCTTTACGATACTATTTTGATTGTATATACATCTTATTCGATGCAATCCTCATCTATTTTCTTGTGCATCGCATTCTCCTTTAATCTTTAATTTCTTTGTTGGACTCTTCAATTTGACTGTATACATTTTAATCCAATTAATCGGTTCATGTTCGGAATATAACCTTGAGTTTTAGTTATATTTAGACCCCAATTTTGGGCTGTAGCGGTCGCTAATTCCATGCCAGAAAAAAAGTAGTCAACACTTACGGTCTAACGTTATTTTGACTGTGTAGATCGCAAAGAGAAAAGGCCCAGTTTGTGTCGGATGGCGGCAAGATTATAAGGCTCATGGTGGGCTTGTGTTGTTCCAATGAAAAAGACGTCCACCCCTCAAGTCTATATAGTGGTATGATTGTCAAACTACAGGCCTTCAGCCATGGACTTTCTCTCTTATCATTCCGAGACAGCTGTGTCCTAGTGCAGTAGCCCATTACCTACCTGAATTTTGATGTATTTTTAAATAAAAAATAGTTAAAAAAACAATAACAACTATACTTTCAAATACACTGAAAACAAGAGAGCAATATACAATTCTCCAGAGCAGAAAGAGAGAGGGAGGGAGCGAGTGCTTTTGTGCTAAATATGGTTGAATGGGTGATTCAAACACTGCTGATTTTGGAGTATTTATAAACGGATACTTTGCACCATGGACGGAACTAGAAAATTTTAACCGGGTGCCGTCATAAAAACTACAAGGCTGGAGAGCAAATATTTCTTTTTTAGAGGGGCTAAATGTATGTTTTTTATGAGAAATTGAAGATTTAAAGACTAAAATTAAAAACTTTGAAGACAGAATTTATATATATAGTGGAGATTCTATGCATCTCCGTGAACTGGGACCATCTATAACGCACCTAGCTAGCTAGCTAGCTAGCTAGTTTCCATGTTTAGAGTTAGAGAATGTTCCAAGAAAATCAACAAAACTCCACTTCTTCTAATGTTCTGGAAGTTAACGAATGAGAGTTGATGTTTCAAAGTCAAGAATATACAATCGAAATGATCATAGGTACATGACCTCCAGCAAGCTTGGGGGTGCCAAGCTCCCCTCCTCTCATAAGTCACTTATGTTTTGCTCAATGACTTGCTTTCTTTTTTTTTTCTGTTCTTTAATTTCTTTTTACATTCATTTTTTTATATATAGTTCTTGATATTGTATTTATTTGAGTCTAAAATTTATAATTTATTTTGATTTGATTTATTTAGGGTTATCATGGTCTCAAAAAATATTTTAATTTTGAATTGATGCTTAATTTTGCCTAGAAAAAAATTATTTTTGTTTTTTTATAAGAGATTTAAAGTTAAGGAACCAAAAATAAAAAAAAAAGTGACAGTCCTTTTAAAAAAAAATTGGCTAGCCCCTTCTAGCCTTAAGACTTGTCCAAAATCTTTTTCGATCCTTTTAGTGTAACAATTATATATTTTAACCTAAAATTTTATTTAATTTTAATTTTAGTTTATGAGTTTAACAGAAACGAGAGCTGTTGGAAGACAACGGAGGAGGAAAAAGAAAACAAAAGAGGTAATAGCTACTGTTATTTTCCAAGGTTGATTTTCTTTTCTTCTTCTCTTTTTTGCTGGGTTTGTTTAGGGTTAAAATATAAAAAATAATGAAAAATTATTACAGAATCAAGAATTGAAATGAAAAAAAGAGAGAAGAAATTGGGTTTGATGTGTGTATTACTGCATGTGTAATATTTAGATGACACGTGAGCTTTATTTCGTCCTCCATTTGATATTATTTTTTTGTGTTGTTGGTTTTGTATTGACAAGAATAATTATTTTGTATGACGCTTGTAATAAAAAAAAAAGTTATTGTGGGGGTCCAATAACCCGTTTTTCTTATTGTGGGGGTCCAATATTGGGCCTTTTTCCCCTCTCTTCTCTTTATTTTATTTTGGGCCATCACATGATAGGTGATAAGGCTTGGACATAAGTACTGACCTTGATATATGGGCACATGACGAGAAATTTGTAGGCGGGGATTTTCTGAGTGTTTTTACATTTTGGTATTTGTTTTTTGCATATTGAATTAATGTTTCCTTGTGAAAAAATTGAATGGCTATAGCTTTGCCTTCTCAATTTACCTGAAGCTTCATTCCTCCTAGACAATGTAACCTGTTACCCCAAAGAAAGTACCTTGTCCTCACAACACTGGTCGTGTTGCAGCTGTCAAAATCTTCCTTGCTCATTTGCATGTCAGCGCTCCCAAAGCACAGCCAGGGGGACTCTTCCTCAATCTTCTTCTAAGAGCAACAATCCTGCTTCTGCTATTCCGACTTCTGGAGGGTCTGTCAATGGTGGAAGGGGTTTTATTGTGATGGCTTTTCTTGGTCTTAAGGCTAACATTTTACGGGCGGTGCAATTTTGATTAACAAACAAACGTTAAAAATTGTTCTTCTTTTTTGTGATTTGACGGTTTGGTGATATCCTCGGGCTACCTTTTAAGTTTTAAACAATTGTATGTTGTCAACATATATCATGTAGAGGAAGAAAAAAACTCAACATAAGTAAAGTTGGATGATTTCAAAAGCATAATAACTTTTTGTGATTAATTTTACATGACAATGATCTGCATTTGGACACGAAGATACACAGTGGAGGAAGAATGGTGAGGCTATTGTGTCATTTCCATGCCAAAAGGAGCGAGCACTGAAATGTATTAGGCTTAATGCCTCTTGACATTTCTGGGTTGTGAGCCCTTTTCCTTAAGAAATTGGATTTACCTGCTGTAAGAAAAATGCCTGCCCCTCGTGTAATTATGATGTTCAAGTGCTAAGACATTAGTGAGAATGCATGCATTGTTAATTCCTACAACCAAAGAAGCAGAAAATGGATGAAAAAGGTAGCATGGAATCCATGCAAATGTGTATGCAATAGACATACTGGCAGTTCTAGACGAATCATCTGGAAAACTGAAAAACAAAGTTGTGGAAGTCAAAGGGTAACCAACGCCCCTTGGTATATTGCAAAGCGAAGTTATGAAATTGCTGCCGAGACACCAATAATGTCATCAGATACCCTGCTGACAGCCTATTCATATAAATTTGATCAAAGGAATGTGCTGCACTTTATGAAGATCTTCTCCTTGAAGCCTATCTACAAAGACTTTGGGCATCTCTTCAATAACCAACTTATGGAGAGTGGCCACAAATCTCATCTCTTCAGGGAGCATCCTTAGCCCCTTGCAGTTGACAATTAGGAAACTTTCAAGCCTTGGCACTGCATTTTCTTCTATGTTGAATTCATGCAGGGATTCCAAGCTGTTAAACTCTAGGAACTCCAGTTGAGGAAACCCATCGGCAGAGATTGTTAGTTTTTCTTTGCTATAAGACTCTGCTTTAAACCTCAGAATTGATAATTTTGGCAGCTTCTCTAGTATCTCTATTGATTCTTGTTCAAGCTGGGTGTGTTCTAATGTTAACTGGGAGAGATTTGGTGGAAAATCTTGCTGGCTGGGCAGCTGTGATATTCCCCCTCTCAAATGCAGCTTGATGAGAGAGCGAAGAGAACCAAGTTGAACAAGTGATGGAAATTCAGCACCTTCAGCACGAAGATAGAGAGATCGAAGTTGCAAGAGTGCCGAAATGGAATCAAATATCTTAATGGTGTCTGAGCAGAGGTTTCCTCTTATTCCTAATTTTCGAAGACTGATTAGATCTGCAGTGTTGTTCTGCTTCCATCTGCTGACATCTATCTCTGTCAGTGTCTGTAAATGCTTGAGGGTGTCTATCCTCAGGTGCCCACCAGAATGCCCACACATGTAAAGATGTCTCAAATTTTTCATGTTGCAAATGACATCAGGAATTATCCTAAGATGGAGATTCCCAGCAATATCAAGAGTCTGCAGGTTGCACAGAGAACCTAATGTTGATGGAAGCACTCGTATGTTAGTCTCCTTCAATCCCAAGTAACTCAAATGTATCAGTTCACCAATTGTACTTGGGATGCTGCTACATGATATACCCTCCAACTCAAGAATTCTTAGCAGGTTGAAATTCCGGGTAATATAATCGAATTTGGCACCCGATAATTCGCAGAAACCATAGACGTTTCTGCCGATAAAATATCTGTAACGAACACGACTAACAACTCTAAAGAACAGGAGTGAACGAAGATGTGGACTAAGACGTTCCACACAAGATAAATGAGAATCAGAATAGATAGGATGGCGACGACATCTAGTCAAAGATGAGATATTTTCATTACCAGGAATCTGGAGAAAATTCTCCGTCTTTGCCTTGGAGATGGAGAGGTCTCGCAGTAGATCGTGCAAACGGCATTGCTTGACCCTCCCATTGACACTCATTCCTTCCATCTGAACCATGTTTCTCTCAATTAGCTCATTCAAGTAATCCTCTGCTACATCCTCCCCTCTTAGTTCTTGATGTGGAATCAAACCCTCTGCCACCCATAGCCGAAACAATTTGTGTGCCTGAATAGTACAATCTTCTGGGAAAAGGCCTAAATAAAGAAAACAAGATTTCAAGTAATACGGCAAGTCGTTGTAACTCAAAGCAAGTATTGCCGCAACGCCATTTGGGTGTCGAGCAAAATGAGAGTCCATGTTGTTAAGAATTCTTTCCCATTCATTCAGCCTCTTTTTTCTTGAAAGTAAGCCGCCAATTACAATGATGGCAAGTGGTAAACCAGCACATCTCTCCACAATCTCTCTCCCGATTTCCTCCAATATTGGAGAGCAACTTGTGTCTCCGCCATCAATAAATGTTTTCTTGCAGAACAACTCCCAGCTATTCTGTTTGCTTAGAAATCCCAAATCGTAGGGAGTAGTTTGAGGATCTACATGAAGAGCAACATTCTTGTTCCGAGTCGTGAGCAACAATCTGCTACCGTTACTTCTGTCTACAGGAAAGGCCTTTTTAAGGCAATCCCAGGCATTGGTGCTCCAGATATCATCCAAAACAACCAGATAGCGTTTCCTCCGTAAATTTTCATACACCAAGTCCTCCAACTCTTCATCTGTCAAAGCTTCAAGCCTTTCTCTCGGCGATGCAATTTGTCTTATGACTCGCTGCAGAATATCTCTTGCACTAAACTCCTGTGATACACATATCCAAGCACGGGAAGGAAAGCGAGCCCTGACAGCACTATGATTATATATCTTTATACCAAGAGTGGTTTTACCAATACCGCCCATTCCAACTATCGAAACAGCACTCCAATGATCCCCCATCTGAAGAAGGTGGTCCACCAGTTTAGCCGTGTCATCCTCCAAGCCAACAATATCCCTTTCCTCATCGCGAGGAGACGATCTTCTCAACTTCCTCAGAGTCTCACCTGCTGCAGTAGTCCCCTCTCCAACATTTTGGATGCCATAAGTTTCACGGCTGGCTGAGATGTCTTGAAGTCTTGAACGGATGGCCATAAGATCCTCAGCAATCTTGGACCTCTGTTTCCATCCTTTGACATAGGAAGTGCATTTCTTGATAAAATGATTCTTCTTCTTCTTCTTCAGATGATCATTGTTCATGATAAACCTGTCTATGAGATCTTCAGCATCATAAGCCACGTCTCTGATATCAGACACCCAATTACGCACTCTTTCATCTTCATCTTGCTTTGCGTCCGCATCTCTTAAGAAGCAACGGATCCTCCTGAGTTCATCTTGTAACCGCTCAACTTCTTTATGGACATCGGTATGAAATTCAAGTTCATCAAACAGATCAGCAAGCCTTTCAAGAACAAAGGAAACGGCAGCTTCAGCCATATGATGCTTCCTCTCTCTCTCTCTCTCTCTCTCTCTCTCTCTCTCTCTTACTTTCCTTTTCTCTCTCTTTTGGATAAGCCCATCAGTTTTTCTTAATTATTCCTGGCACCTCTGGCTTGGACTACAATAAGGCTAATAGCATCTCTAATGAAAAATGTTATATTGAATTGTCAAATAAAAAAAATGATTTTTTAAATAATATAAATATAATTTTTTGAATTATATACATTCTAATAGTAAAAAACTATTTAGAAAAATTATTTATATTTTAATATATTTTATATTAAATTAATTTTAATTTAATTATATAACTAATTTAAATATTTTATATATAAAATAATTATGATGTTATTAATTATATAATTAATATGAGTAATTTATAAAAATAATATAAAATTAATAAAGTAATATGAAAATTAAAAAATATAATTTAAATTTTATTTATATGAATATTTTTAATTTTAAGTTTTATATGTTATTGTTAAAAATTTAATTTTTTAAAAGTAAATTCAAATTCAAACTTTGAAAAAATGACCGCCAACATAACCGCTAACATTTTAATTGTATTTTCAAGAAGACAAAATATAATTGACCTCAAATTAAAACAGATAATCAAAATTAAATTTTAAATATGTAACTCTATCTTTTTATCAATATCAACTACCATTATTAATTTCTCTCAATTTTATCAAAGATAACAACATAAATAAAAATTATCTTCCTTAACCCATATTAAAAACATAAAATAATAAAGAAATAAAACTTATCACAAATATTAAATTAACAACAAAAAAGTCTAAAAAATCAAGAGATATAAAAAAAATAGAAAAAGCTTTTAAACAAGCATACCTTTTAATTTCAACTAATTAACACAATCGATGTTAATAATTAACCGGAAAATAATTGATTATTGTTTTCTTAAATTTGAAAGAAGGGTGAGGCACAATACAAAAATTTAAAACTACAAGTTTTTTCTTCATGTATTTATAGAAAATTTCTTCTATATTTAAAAAAAAAATAGATGTTGGCCAACGACTATAAAAATAGTTGTTGGCCAACAGCTATTATTTTGGTCATTTCTACAGTTAAATGTAGAAATGGCTGTTAAGGAAACAAATAGCCATTTTGGCTATTTGTTTAGCTCCACTGTTGGAATGTAAACAGTGAATAAATAAAAGGCAAAGGACATTTGATTTTTTATTTAGCTGCTCGGTTGGAGCTGCTCTAAGAGCTCGTTAGCTGTGTTGCTGATATTGTTTTTTAAATAATTTGTTTTATTAAAATATATATTAATAATATTATTTTATTTTTTAAAAATTATTTTTATATTAATTTATTAAAATAATTTAAAAACATTAAAAATATATTAATTTTAAATTAATAAAAAAATTTCAAGTTTTTTTTAAAATATTTTTTCTTAAATCATCTTTACTGCCCACTTTTTTTAATAAAGAAAATAATAAGGTAAAAACAAACCAATTTTTTTAAGGAAACCCTCAATTAAAAAGTAATCAACTTACAAGGGCAATCTTGATTAGATCCTCCATCTTTGTTTTTTATTTTGATTAAGTCCTTAATACATCAACAAATAGCCAATTAATCTTAGTTAGTGAAAATACTAAGTCATTATGTGATTTCTTTTTCCTCTATTAAAAATTCAATAATTTATAAAAATTCCCTCCTTGACTTGATAGATCAAATTATACAAAAAGAAACGCTTCAAATATGTTTTTTATATACACAATCTAGCCTATCACGTTATAAAAATGAATATCTTTAAAAATTGGAATTCTTTTTTTTTGAAAAAACGATAAATTATTTGAATTTTAGGAATCACTTAATTAAAAAAAATGATTGAAAAAACATTAAAACGTTGCAAACATGATTGAGATAAAAAAAAAAGTTGAGACGGTAATTATACTCAAATATTCAATAGGTCTATTTATTGTGATGAGATTTATCGAAATTAAACAGATGAAATTCAAATCTCCACAAGGTCTCTTTTAATGAATTCCCATTGAAATGGATTTAAGACATAAATTAATGTCAATGTCATGAAGCAAAGACTTCGCTTTTTACGCTTAGTTTGTTTTTGCATTGGAAGGTATTTTTATAAAAACAAATTTATTTTTTTATATTTTAAATTTATTTTTTTAATATTTTTAAATCATTTTAATATTCAATATCAAAAATAAATTTTAAAATAAAAAAATTATTTTAATATTTTTTTTAAAAATCGCTATCATTATGTCTTGTGAAATATGCTATTACTCAGCCCATGACATTCGTTTGGCACGTAATCAACGCAATTATTTTAACTTTAGGCTATATTTGTTTTCTTGAAAATGGTTTATAAAAAATTATTTTTCAAACTTTCTTATCTTTGTTTGTTATTAGAAAAGTTGATCAACGAAAAACACTTTCCAGTTAAAGAAAAACTTGGCTTGGTTTTCAGGAAAGTATTTTCCTGGAAAATTTGAGCAGAAAACACTTTTCCGGAAGTTGTGAAAAATTTAGAAATGTCATATTATTTGCTGATTATATCAAATTTGGTCCTCAAACTTTTGATTGTTATATATATTTTGTTTTGAATATTTATTTTTCAATTTCATCTCTTAAAATTTAATTTTTATATTAACTTTGGTCCTTATTTTTATAATTGTTATTTGCTTTTTCCTTATCATTTTTTTATTGAAATTTTTTATCTATCAAATTTGATCCTTATTCTTTTGATTGTTACTTGTTTTATTTGAAATAATTTATGAAATGTTAATTATTATTATTTTAATTTCTTCATCTTTCATTTTTTTTATTTTTTAGATTTGATCTCTATTATTTTGATTATTATTTATTTTATTTGAGATAATTTATGAAATTATATTTTTTTCAATTTTATTCTCATTCAAATTTTTAATTTGTAAGATTTATTTCTCATTATTTTAATAAACTTGAGAAAAATAAAGCATTAATAAGTTATTTTCCAGCTCATTTTTCATGATATAACTAAATACTGGAAAATATTTTCTGACTTATTTTCTATTATACTACTAAATATAAAAAAATAATTCATTTTTCTAGAATTTACTTTTCCAAAATTTATTTTTCAAAACAAATTATTTTTCAACAAACAAATAAGTTAATATATCTTGTTGTTTTGTTGCATAAAGCAACGCGGCTTCATTATCTTAGAAGAATTGGGCTCAGGACACGGCAAAATAGTTTTTTTTTTGTTTTTGTGTTATTTTAAAAAAAAATTCATATTTTTTTTATTTTAGTTTATTTTAATATATTGATATTAAAAATAAATTTTAAAAATAAAATAAAATTTATTTTAATATATTTTTAAATATACATTAAAAAATCTTCAATGTGAGGTTTTTATGAACTTTATTTTATTTTAATTTAATAAATTGATTTTATTTTAATTAAAAAATAAAAATAGATAATAAAGATATTTTTTAAATCATGATATTTTAGGAATTTTTTTTTATGAAAGTATAAATTAAATAAAAAACGTTTTGAGTCAATCTAAAATAATGTAACAGAGATGTAACTTAGATAATAAGGGGTGAGTCAATCTGGATAAAACTCATGGTCTAGATTATAAGATCAAAATAATTTAAGAAAAAAATAAAGAAAACCACAAAGATAATTTTAAAAAAATAATATTGAACAATAAAATAAAAAATAAAAATAAAAGATATAGATTTATATTAACTTTTTAAATCCGTCATCTAATTTATTAACCACAAGCATCATATATGAAAAATAATAAAGCATACTTCTTAGCAAATTAAACACTAAATAATGAAAAGAAAAAAAATAGCTGCACAAAAAATCTAAAATAAAAAATAAAGATGAAAATTAAAATTAAAATTAAAATAATGAAATATTCAATAGGTCTATTAATTGTAATGAGATTTATCAAAATTAAACAGATGAAATTCAAATCTCCAGAAGGTCTTTTTTAGAATTTCCATTGAAATGGATTTCAACAGAAATCAAAGTCAATGTCGTGAAGCGAAGACTTTGCTTTTTAGGCGTCCCCATTCCATTAGTTTGGCTACATAAATCAACGCGGTTATTTTAGCTTTATTTCTTGTAGATTGGTTGCATAAAGCAAGGCGGCTTCACTAATGTAATGCACAGTATTTTTAATATTATATATTTTTATTTAAAAATACATTAAAATAAATTTTTTAATTTTTAATATTAATATATTAAAATCATCAAAAACATATTAAAAAATATTTTTAAGACAAACATAAAATACTTTTAAACACAATTAAAAACACAATAGTGAGCAGGCACATAGAAAAGTTAGGCTTAGGTTATGGTATTCGAAAATTTTCTGTGTGGAAGGAGGTTTTTGTTCTAATAACTTTATTTTATTTTGATTATTATGTAAAGAAAGGCCTATCCTATGCAAAATCTAACGAATCTCTCGATAAATCGAAAAAAATAAAAATCTCTTAAGTCTGAATTTTTCTCCAATATCTTTTACCTTTTTATTTTATATATATTTCTTTACAAATTTAATAATTTCTTTTTTTATGATATCATCCGTATAACATTGATGTTGAAATGAGAGAAGGACCGTGACGTTTTAATGGACTGGAATTTCTTACTCTCCTTCCATGAACTTTCTTCCCCTGCTCTTAACTCCTTTTCTGTCGCTTCTTACCTTCTTCCCAAGAGAAATGTAATAATAGAATATATCTAGGTTAAAGGCCTTCAGGATGAACCTTCCCCGACAGTTTCCTTCCCAACTCTTGGTATATATATCGCTATTCAAGACCTGTCAATTACTTTCAACATCTTTTTTTTCTCTTCCTGTCCTAATTCCATCCTCAAATCCATGAAGGGAACTTGCTTTCTTAATTTCATTCCAACTTTTTTGTTGCTAGTTTCCATGGCTTACAGTGCAATGGAAGTAACTAATATTACAGCCGATCAAACTGCTCTTCTAGCTCTTAAAGCCCATCTTACTGACCCTCATAACATCTTGCCAAACAACTGGTCCACCACTGCCTCTGTATGCAGCTGGATTGGTGTCACTTGTGGTGCTCAGCGCGACCGAGTGAGCGGCTTGAATCTTTCTCACATGAGTCTTTCTGGCTACGTCCCTTCAGAGATTGGAAACCTGTCATCCCTCGTTTTCCTATCCATTAGAAACAACAATTTCCAAGGGTCCCTGCCTAATGAGTTAGCTCACTTGCTTCACCTGGAGTTTCTTGACCTTGGATTCAATTCATTCACCGGAGACATTCCTCCAAGCTTAGGTTCCTTGCCTAAACTCAAAAGCTTGTTGCTAGAAGCTAACTTTTTCTTAGGCAATTTACCATTATCACTATGGAATATATCCTCATTGCAAACAATCAATATGAGTTACAACCAGCTTCATGGTTTCATGCCCTCCAGCGTCTTCAGCAGGCCTTCACTGTATACAATTGATCTAAGTTTCAATAAACTATCGGGTGAAATCCCAATGGATATTTTCAATCATCTCCCTGAATTAAGAGGGATCTATTTCTCCAGGAATCGACTCAGTGGTATGCTCCTGCCATTTCTTTTTTAATTTTTAAGCACGTCCTTAATTATGTTGGATATAGACATTGCCATAGATTCTGCAGTAGATGCATTATGCATCCTATGTAACTATGCTCCCGAAGGTGTTTCATGTCAAATCCTTCGCAAGAGGACTATAGGACTCGTAACCTTTTACAGAATTCAGAATTCTTCTTTCAACATCTATTATTGAGATATTTGTGCCTTTAAGTAGATGCACTAAAGTGAACTACAAAATGATATGTCAAGGTTTGATCTTATTATTCACATTGGCCATATCTGATTCTCTAGCCAAATGGTATCCATAATCTGACCAACTCTGTTTATCAATTAGTTGGTCTGCAGGGTCATGGCTCACTATGTCCCAGAAGAGACAATCATTCACTAGTGCCCTCTAAATTTGTTTCTTATCAAGGGATTTGCTTACGAACCTATTGAAATTTATCTCTGAAAATATCTTCAACAGTTATTCTATCAACTCTAGGTGCAGTGCTTGTTTCCATTCTGAACTTGGCAGAGTACTTTAGCCTCTGTATCTGGAATCTGGATTATGACCGTGGACATTGTTAATGAGACTAGTCTTTTGAAACAGAACATTATTATGAAACTCAAAATGTCTGCAAATTCACCGGCATCTTCAATATACTGATCTTTGATTAATAGTCTCTCATCATATATTTATCCAGACATTTTCTTCTACTGCCTGAGAAAGATGGATTTTGGTGAATTTGCAGGAAGCATTCCAAGAACTATCGGGAACTGTACATTGATTGAGGAGATAAATTTCAGTGAAAACAACTTGACAGGTGAGATCAAGCCAAACTGCCCCTTTCAACTTACCTTGTTATGATTAGTTCTATTGAGTTTCAGTGAAAAAAACTTGATATTGTGCCTTGATATTCTGATCATGGCAGGTGTATTACCACCTGAATTGGGTGGCCTTACCAACCTGAAAACATTGAGAATCGACGACAATGCTTTAATTGGCAATGTTCCATCCGCGCTCTTCAATATATCGGCAATTGAAGTTATTGGGATGTATGCAAATTTGCTTTCAGGGAGTCTTCCTCCAACCATGGGCCTTTTCATGCCGAACCTAAGGGAGCTTCGTCTAGGGGGAAATGAACTCGAGGGAACAATTCCTAGCTCTATCTCCAATGCATCTACTCTCGCTGTCGTGGACTTATCCAACAATTCATTTACTGGTCTTATTCCTGGCACACTTGGTAACCTGAGACAACTTCAAGTGCTCAATCTAGCCAACAATCATTTGACGAGCGAGTCTTCTACACCACAGTTAAGTATTCTCTCTGCATTGGAAAATTGCAAGAATCTGAGAAGGATATATTTGTCAGTCAATCCCCTCAATACCACCCTTCCAATTTCCTTTGGAAATCTCTCTTCCTCACTTGAACAGTTTTGGGCAGACGATTGCAACCTTAAGGGGAACATTCCTAATACAATCGGCAATTTAAGCAGCCTGATAGCTTTGAGCTTGGCAAACAACGAACTGGCCAGTGTAGTTCCAACTGCAACTGAAAGATTGACAAATCTCCAACTTTTGGATCTCCAAGGTAATCAACTAGAGGGAAATATCACAGATAACCTTTGCCACTCGGACAGCTTGTTTGACTTATCCTTGGGTGGTAATAAGCTTTCCGGATCTATCCCTGAATGCTTGGGTAATCTGACAACTTTAAGACATCTCAACTTAAGCTCCAATAACTTCACTTCCACAATACCCTTGTCCTTGGGGAACCTTGCAGGTATTTTGGTTCTCAACCTGTCGTCAAACTTTCTCAGTGGGTCTCTCCCGTTAGTATTCAGACAACTGATGGTCGCGGAAGAAATTGATTTGTCAAGGAATCAGTTATCAGGTCAAATTCCAAACAGCACATGGGACCTTAAGAATCTAGCCTATCTCTCCTTGGCTACAAATAGATTGCAAGGTCCTATTCCTGGGTCACTTAGTTTTGCAGTAAGCTTGGAGTTCTTGGATCTCTCTCATAACAGTCTTTCTGGACTTATTCCCAAGTCCTTAGAGACACTCTTTCATCTCAAATATTTTAATGTGTCTTTCAATGTACTACAGGGAGAAATTCCTAGTGAGGGACCTTTCAGAAACTTCTCAGCTCAGTCATACATGATGAACAATGGACTTTGCGGTGCACCACGCCTACAAGTTCCACTTTGCAAAACTTATGCTCTCCGAGGATCAACAGTAACCCTCGTGTTCCTTCTGGAATTGATTTTACCATTAATTGCTGCTACAATGGCAGCATTATACATATTCATATGGTTAAGATGCCCAAAAAAGAATGTTCGTCCGAACCTGGTCAATACAAGGTTTACATACCGAGACCTTGAGCAAGCAACAGATGGATTTGGTGAAGGCAATCTCCTTGGGAGGGGGAGTTTTGGTTCAGTATACAAAGGAACACTTAGAGATGGGAAGATTGTCGCAATAAAGGTTTTCGATGCTGAAAATGAAGTTTGTTGTAGGAGTTTTGAAGTTGAGCGTGAAGTGATGTGCAATGCCTGTCATCCGAATATCATCACAATTTTTTGCAGCTCTAATGCTGTTAATTTTAAAGCCTTGGTAATAGAGTACATGGTTAATGGGAGCCTCGACAAGTGGCTTTATACTCACAACTACAGTCTGGATATCCTACAAAGACTCGACATAATGATAAACACTGCATCAGCCTTAGAATACCTTCATTCTAGTTGTTCAAGGATTATTATTCATGGTGATTTAAAGCCCAGCAACATCCTGCTAGATGAAGATATGATTTCACGTTTGAGTGATTTTAGCATTTCCCAGTTCTTAAAACCAGATGGTCAACATAATTCTTCAGGACCAAGCCTCTTTCTTGGCACAATTGGATATGTGGCACCAGGTAATGCTTCTGCTTCATGAATCATCTTCCGTGTTATGTTGCTAGCTTGTGCGCTCCTTCTTATGATTAACTCTATTTAAATGCAGAATATGGTATTCATGGAATTGTTTCGACAGAAACAGATGTGTACAGTTTTGGTATTTTGTTGATGGAAACTTTCACAGGGAAGAAGCCGACGGATGAAATGTTTGGAGGAGAAATGAGCTTGAGAAGTTGGATCATGGAGACATTACCCCGTGAAATAGAAAGAGTAGTTGATCCTTGTTTATTACAGAATGAGGAAGAATACTTCCATACTAAAACCACATGTCTATCGGATATTATGAGATTGGCTCTGATGTGCACTTCAGAGTCACCCGTTGAGAGGTTAAATATGAAAGTAGTAGTAGACACACTTGATGAGATCAAACGATTGTTTCTCTGGAATATCTCTGGAGACGACTCTGGTGAGTCCAATTTGGAAGAGTTATATCCGAATCACATTAGAAATAACATGAAAAAGTTCGTGAAATGGAGGAGGGAAACCCTGTTGCCTAACCTGGAGTGGCGTTTGCCTGATTACCAATACGAGACTAACAGTTGAACGTTAGAGTCTGCTTGTAGTTAGTTCTTGTCAATGCAAAGCCCTTTGTTCTTTGCTTAGAAATTGAAAGATGACAATCAAGTTATGGTCATGTCATACATATCTAGTTATTGTAGTAACAATTGGCATTGTCCTGCTTATTGCATTTACAATCCTGATAAGTTCATGCTTACAATCTACATGGGAGCTCTTGGCTTTCAAGCACAAAATACGGCTCAGGTTTATGTTGCTTGGACTTAGGTACAGGTTTCAAGTATTTGACATGTCAAATCTCTAAAAACTAGGACATGGTGACCCAGCAAAGAAGAGTCTAAAACTTAGATTTGCTTAAAAGTTTATGCTATTTATAAACTCGTATAAATGTATCATTAACAACTAAAATTGCAAGCTTAAAGAGATTGAAGAAAAAAAACATAATTAATAAGAGTTAAAACTAGTTGATTGTATAGTAGTTACGTGATCCATGTTGTTTTTTCTTATTGAAGTAGTAGTATACTAGATAGGTTGCTAACTCAGACAAATGTGACAATGCCAAGTCAGGCTAAGTCACAAAGTCTTGAGCAAAAAAGAGTGCAAATGTAAAGAGGGGTGCCAAGGAAGTTAAAAGGGTGACACTGCCTGTTATTGCCAATAAATTTTTTTACAGAGGTTAAGATAGAGCTGCCATCCATTTGTTGCCCAACTCTTCAATGAATGGACCTGCAAAAAAAATGAAAATGTTGTCATGTGAGCGGGTCTGGCAATGTTTTACAAAGGGGCAATACTAACATTTCAGGATTTTGAGATCAAAACATGAAAACGCTTGTTCTATTGCTGGCAAAAAAAAAAAAATCGCTTCAGGAGTAAAACAATGTTTCCATGCAAGAACAGTAAATCCAGGTAACAGAGTGAAACAATGCATCAATCTATATTAACATGTCAAGAGCCTAAAAGATACAGAGTTGAACCCGTCATAATACATGAGCCACCTCAATATCAGCATCCAAGATGTAATGTTCTAGTTATGAAAAACTAGAAAAAAGTGTTAGAAAGGCATTTCAGATGCTAAGATAGAGATAAATATAGGCTAGTGTTGATCTACACCACCACGCAAAAAACAACAACAACATGTTGGGAAATTCCAGAACTCAAACACACATCAATTTACGTGGTTCGGCAACTTGCCTACTCCACGGAGCTACTGGTTTGTATTAATCACTCAAAGAAACAATACAAACAAAGAAGAAGGAGAAAACTCTTCTCAACTCAACTCTACTCACTCAAGCTCTCTCTACTGCTCTCACTTCTTCTTTTGTTCTCTCTGTGTTTTTCACACTTTCAATTTCTTCTTCTCTGCCGCTCTTCAATGAGCATACATATGTCTATACAAATGGGAGTGAAGAGGCATAAATCATTGCATGATTTATGCCATTGATTATGTCCTCCACCATGTGTTAAGTAGGAGATTAGGTATTCCCACTTGCATATGGTGGGACATTGTTTGTCTTCCACTTGCTAACAATCTCCCACTTGGAGACAAACAATGAAATCATCTTTTATCCTTGAAGACCAACTGAAGTTTTGCACAACTTCAGTTTATCAAGTGTAACTCCTTTGGTTAACATGTCAGCTGGATTCTTGCTTCCGCAGACCTTTTCTAACAATAGTTGCTCCTCGTCTAGCAATTGTCGGATGAAGTGATATTTGATCTGAATATGCTTAGTCCTTGAGTGAAATGCTGGATTCTTGGCAAGGAAGATTGCACTCTGACTATCGCTATACAAAGTACCCTTTCCATTCATCTTGCCCAATTCTTTCAGAAAACTCTGCAACCATACGATCTCTTTTGCAGATTCCGAGACTGCAACATATTCAACTTCTGTTGTTGAAAGAGCGACGATCTTTTGCAAGGTAAAACTCCAGGAAATAGCAGTACCTCCTAGAGTATATACATATCCTGTAGTGCTCTTTCGGCTATCAACATCTCTTGCTAGATCAGCGTCTACAAAACCTTCAAGTTTCAAACCACCAGCTATGAAGGTGAGACATGTCTCCGATGAACCTTTTAAGTACCTCATGATCCATTTCACCGCCTCCCAATGCTGCTTTCCAGGATTGCTCATATATTAGCTTACAACTCCCACTGCATGGGCAATGCCTGGTCTGGTATAGACCATAGCATACATTAAAGAGCCGATAGCTGAGGCGTATGGAATCTTATCCATGAATCCACATTCTAGCTCAGTTTTTGGTGACTGGTCTTTGCTGAGCTTGAAATGATTCCCTAGAGGTGTACTTACTGGTTTAGCATTATCCATACTAAACCTGCTGAGAACCTTCTTGACATACTCTATTTGTGAAAGCTTTAGTATGCCTTTGTCTTGATCTCTGATGATTCTCATGCCAAGTATTTGTTTAGCAACTCCCAGATCCTTCATTTCAAACTATTTTGACAATTGTTGTTTCAGCTTGTTAATCTCCTCAATGCTGGATCCTGCAATCAACATATCATCCATATATAATAGTAGAATGATATAGGAGTTGTCAAAATGTTTGACATAGCAATAATGATCAGCCTAGCATCTTGTGTATCCTGAACTACACATGAAGTTGTCAAACTTCTTGTACCACTGTCTTAGAGCTTGCTTCAAGCCGTATAAGCTTTTCTTTAGCTTGCAGACTTGTTTCTCCTTTCCTTGTATTTCAAACCCCTCTGGTTGTTGCATGTAAATGTCTTCCTCCAATTCTACATGAAGAAAGGCTGTTTTTACATCTAATTTGTTGTAACCCAATTTTGGATCCACCAAGATTTTCTCGAATGTTATTTTATTTCTATTATTATTTATAAAAATCCAAAAAAATTAAGAAAAAAGTTTAAAAATTCAAAAATATACTTTTCTCAAGTCAACCGCATCTTTCCATCAAAACCGAGTCCACCGGGTCAATACGGGTCAAACCATGTCGACCAGGGTAAACAATGAGTTTCGGGCCGTTTCGGGTCAAAACCGTCATTTTGGGTCAAAACCGAGTCCACCGGGTCAATACGGGTCAAACCATGTCGACCAGGGTAAAAAATGAGTTTCGGGCCATTTCGGGTCAAAACCGTCATTTTTGACCAAAACCAAGTCCACCGGGTCAATACGGGTCAAACCATGTCGACCAGGGTAAAAACTGAGTTTCGGGCCGTTTCGGGTCAAAACCGTCATTTTTGGTCAAAACCGAGTCCACCGGGTCAATACGGGTCAAACCATGTCGACCAGGGTAAAAAATGAGTTTCGGGCCGTTTCGGGTCAAAACCGTCATTTTTGACCAAAACCGAGTCCATCGGGTCAATACGGGTCAAACCATGTCGACCAGGGTAAAAAATGAGTTTCGGGCCGTTTCGGGTCAAAACCATCATTTTTGACCAAAACCGAGTCCACCGGGTCAATACGGGTCAAACCATGTCGACCACGGTAAAAAATGAGTTTCGGGTCATTTTGGGTCAAAACTATTATTTTCGGTTATTAAAATTAATTTTTAGCGGTTGAAACGAGGTTTTTCTAATACTGATTTGAGTTTTTAATTTTATCTATATAAATATACATATTATTATATATAATAAAACAAAATTAATAATACAAATTTGTTATATTAGGCGGGGTAGTTACACTAATTGTAGGCAGAGTAGTTGGCGTACACAATTTTTCTTCTTAAAGCAGATGTGTGTTGTCCCCTGTCATTGGCTATAAATAGCCAGTGACAGTACGCCAGAGGGAGGAAAAAAAAAAAGAAAGGAGGAAGAAAAAAAAAGAAAAGGGGAAAAAGAACAAAGAAAAAATCTTTACTATTCACGGTTTTTTTCACTATTTCTTCATGCGAGCAGGATATTGATTTTCAAAAAAAACAATTTGAAAAATGCCAAATATATCCTAACCGTTAGATCTAGAGTGTTTAGATCTGAACCATTGATTTAATAGGGTACAATAGAGCTTACCACACCAAATTAAAATCCAAATCAATCTCAGCCCTTAAAACAATTCTCCTTTAGATCCGTTGCGCCACGTCATCCGGTGTACCGAGCGTTCGGTGTACCGCGACACACCAGATCATGGCTCCTCTAATCCGGACCGTCTGATCAACTTCCAGATCCAGCCAATCGCAGCCGCATGATCAGTTCAAAGGAGATCCAACGGTTCACAGCCTTCAGATGCACCGGTGAACCATGCGCGCGTTCACACCATAGCACAGCTTAGAGTCTCTCTCTCCTCTCGCCGGCGACTCTCTCTCTCTCCCCCGATCTCCCATCTCCGGCCGTCTCCAGCTTCCGCACCACCACAGAAAGTTTTCTCCCTTGATGTAAAGAAAAACCCCGGTGGTTTTCATTGATTTCGCCGCCTCAGTTGGCCGGAAAAGGGCCGCGATTGTCGGCGGCCACCGAAGCTTCAAGTCGTCGATTCTCCTTCGTCAGCCATCAACGACCGACGATACCACCTCCATCAGAATCCTCGTCCTCAGATCTACCAGGATCGACCGTCGGTTGGACAGAAATCTCGCCGGGAAATCTCGCCGCCGCCCACAGTAACCGCGCGTGTGCCACACGCGCCGCCAGTGGCATTTTCGTAATTTTTTGAGAAATCCGAGGGTATTTCAGTCCTTTACCTATACATCGACACTCAGGTAATTTTTTGGGTTTCAACTGGTATTTTTGATATTTTTTTATATATAAATGCTTGTAAATTTTCTTGCATGTTGTAAAAAATACAAAAAAACAAAGTCGACAAGTCTCCTAATTTTTAGGGACTGATGTCAGTTTTAACGCGTCTCCTATTTTTAGGGACCGACGTTAACCGTTTTTAAAAAACAAGTTACCAATAAACCCAAAATATAATGGATTATATCCATTATTTCTTTTGGTAACCCAGACGTAATTCTCCTTTTTAGGGACAAACGTCAATATTTTAGACGAGTCTCCTAATTTTTAGGGACTGATGTTATTTTTAATGTGTCTCCTATTTTTAGGGACCGACATTAATCATTAAAAAATTTACAAATAAGCCCAAAATATAATCGCATTTGAATCAAATAGAAAACACACAAGTAAGGGTAACCTTTCTATTGAAAGGATGTTTTAAGGGTGGTGTCTACCTTCCCTTAATCATAACTAACCCCGTACCCGAATCTCTGGGACCAGTGTCTAATTTGGGATTTCTAGTTCCCTCAAATTACTAGATGGCGACTCCAATAAAATCTTTGTTTCCCCCAATCGAGAAAAAAAACCTTTTTGTTAAAATAAACAAAAAAAGCTTGAGCCGTCGCCCGACGTCGTGTATCGACATAATTATTCAAGATGTAAATTCTCTGCTGCTACTATCCTCAGAACAACTTTGATTGTTGTAAGCTTCACAACTGGAGAAAATATCTCAGAGTAGTTAATCCCTTTCTTTTATTGAAACCCTTTTACAACAAGTCTTGCCTTGAACTGTTTGCTTCCGTCATGCTCAATCTTTACTCTGTAAACCCACTTGTTTTGCAAAGCCTTCTTTCCTTCAGGTAGTGTGGTCAGCTCCCAGGTCTTGTTCTTCAGCAACGAACTCATCTCATCCTTCATGGCTAACTCCCACTTGCTTGAGTTTCCATATTGTAAGGATTCTTCATAACTTAGCGGCTCACCACCATTTGTCAGCAAAATATAATTCAGTAGAAGTGTGAACCGTTGTGGGGGCTTTACAGTCCTTGAAGACCTGCGAACATAAATAATTGGTTCACTTGGCTCTGCATCGTCTTGTGTAGTGGTGGGTACAGATATGCTTGAATCTTCTTGTAAAGACTCTTGAGTTTTGTTCTGCTCGGTAACATCAGGAAGACTTTCTAATCTTATGAATTCAGATTTTTGTGGACTTGTATCTGAATCAGTCATATCTGTTTCTACACTTGATTTGTCTTTGTACAAAACTTTCTCATTGAAGATCACGTTCCTGCTTCTGATAATCTTTCTGTTCTGATCATCCCAGAACCGAAATCCAAATTCTTCATCTCCATAGCCAATGAAGAAACATTTCTTGGATTTGGCATCTAGCTTGTTGCGAGCATCAGAATCTATATGCATATAGGAAACACACCCAAAGACCTTTAAATGAGAGAGTTGTACCTCTTTTCCTCTCCATACTTCCTCGGGCAGTCTGAACTCCAAAGGAACTGATGGCCCACGGTTGATCAAATAAACTATAATATGAACTGCATCAGCCCAAAATGTTTGAGGTAGCCCTAAATGCAACCTCATGCTTCTAGCTCGTTCATTGATGGCCCGGTTCATTCGTTCAGCAATGCCATTCTGTTGTGGTGTGCCTGGAACGGTCTTTTCCATTCTGATACCATTAACAGCACAATACTCTTTGAAACCTCCATCAATGTATTCTCCTCCATTATCAGATCTTAAGCATTTCAACTTCAAACCTGATTCATTCTCAACCATAGCCTTCCACTTCTTGAATGTTTCGAACACATCAGATTTATTTTTCAAAAAGTAGACCTATACCTTTCTGCTAAAATCATCAATGAAAGTCACGTAATACCGAGAACCTCCAAGAGATGCTACTGGAAGATTTCAACTTCAAACCTGATTCATTCTCAACCATAGCCTTCCACTTCTTGAATGTTTCAAACACATCAGATTTATTTTTCAGAAAGTAGACCTATACCTTTCTGCTAAAATCATCAATGAAAGTCACGTAATACCGAGAACCTCCAAGAGATGCTACTGGAGATGGTCTCCATAAATCTGTGTGCACCAGTTCTAGCTTTCTTGGTCTTAAGGTCCTGCCAACCTTTAAGAAACCGAGCTTCTTCTGTTTTTCAAGAACACAATTTTCACAAATGTCTAGATCAACATTTTTAAGCTCTGGCAGTTTTCCCTTCTATTGAAATATCTTCATCCCCTTTTGACTCATATGGCCGAGTCTACAGTGCCAAAGCTGTGCTTGATTTTCTGCTTCAGTAGAGGCAATAATGTCTGCAAATCTTGTGGTCATATATAGGGTGCCGATTTTCTTTCCACGAGCTAAAACCATTGCTCCTTTTGATACATTCCACATACCTCCAGAAAAAAGGATTGAATGACCACTCTCATCAAGTTGTCCGGCTGAGATCAACTTCTTCTTTAGTCCAGGAACATGCCTTACATTTTACAAGTTCCATGTAGATCTATTCATTGTCTTGATCTGCACTTCTCCTATACCCACAATCTTCATTGGTTGTCCATCGGCCAGATAGACTACACCGTGATCTCCAGCAACATAGTTTTGTATCATCTCATGGTGTGGTGTACAGTGGAATGAAGCACCAGAATCAAGAATCCAATCATCAATTGGACTTTGTACAGTAAGAATCAAAGCGTCTTGCACCTCATCTGTGGTAGCGTTTGCAGAGTCAGCTTCAGGTTTTTTCGGTTTTGTGCAATTCCTCATGAAATGACCAGGTTTGCCACAATTCCAACATTCAACCTGCTTTCTGGGTCCGAACTTGATTTTACTTCTGTATCTTGATTTGGATCTGCCTCTGGATAAGCCTCTATCTTGTCTCCTCCCTCGAGTGTTAATGTTGAGAGCTGATCCTGAACTTGAACTTTCACCTGAGTCTTTCCTTCGCACTTCTTCAGCTAAAATCAAGTCTCGGATGTCATCATATTTCAGTTTAGATTTTCCAGCTGAGTTGCTCACGGCTGTCCTTATACCTTCCCAACTGCTTGGAAGTGAAGCTAGCAAAATGAGTGCACGGATCTCATCATTAAACTCAATCTCTACAGATGACAATTGATTTGTGATAGTATTGAAGTTGTTGAGATGTTGTGTAACAGAGGTGCTTTCTGTCATCTTCAAGTTGAATAACTTCTTCATCAGGTGCACTTTATTATTTGCTGAGGGCTTCTCATACATCCCAGACAAGGCTTCCATCAATTTTACAGTGGATTTTTCTTTTGTAACATTGTGAGCAACTCTTCTTGACAAGGATAGCCAGATAATGCCTAAAACCTGTCTATCAAGAATTTGCCAATCTTCTTCTGGCATATTCTCTAGTTTGCTCCCCAATAAAGAAAGATGAAGTTTCTTCCCATATAAATAGTCTTCAATTTGCATTTTCCAATATCCAAAATCAGTTCAATCAAATTTTTCAATTCCCGCAGCTTTTATTTCATCTACCATTTTTAATACGTCTCGGATTTGAATCTATCAAATCTGACCTTACAGATGTGTCCGGAACGACCCAAAATATTGGAAATGACATTGAGATCACCCAAATCGCACTTCGGATGGCTCAGATTTTAACTGTCAAAGTTTTAGGTTAACAGACGGTGCAGATGAAGCCGCGTGTCAAGCCAAAATAGTGTCTGCGAAGCACTGAATCAAAACCCAAATCGATGACGCGGCAGGATGACATGTCAGACATGTAAGTTTCACCGGGCCCACTTGTGCTGACGTGGCAGATGCACACATACTTTGGACTGACGTGGCATGTGATGACGTGTCTGCTGACCGGTCTGATGATGTGGCTGATGACTGTGCAGAAGTGCTGGCATGGCTGCTGACTGGCGGATGACGTGGCGGGTCAACCCAGTTCAGTTGCAGACAATCGGGCGAAGACGACGCGTGGAGAGCGTGGTGCGCGTGGGCGCGCTAGGCAGTGTTGTCGTCGGCGCGTGCGGGCATACAGGATGTCGGTTCTTCGCCGGGTTTTCAACAGTGAATTCTTCTTGTCTTCCCCTACACGATGGTAATGTCAAAAACACGTTTTGAGAACTTTGATTTTTGAGTTTGGATCAAACACCCTCTTTTTCAAGAACACGCTCTGATACCAGTTGTTGGGAAATTCCAGAACTCAAACACACATCAATTTACGTGGTTCGGCAACTTGCCTACTCCACAGAGCTACTGGTTTGTATTAATCACTCAAAGAAACAATACAAACAAAAGAGGAGAAAACTCTTATCAACTCAACTCTACTCACTCAAGCTCTCTCTACTGCTCTCACTTCTTCTTTTGTTCTCTCTGTGTTTTTCACACTTTCAATTTCTTCTTCTCTGCCGCTCTTCAATGAGCATACATATGTATATACAAATGGGAGTGAAGAGGCATAAATTATTGCATGATTTATGCCATTGATTATGTCCTCCACCATGTGTCAAGTGGGAGATTAGGTATTCCCACTTGCATATGGTGGGACATTGTTTGTCTTCCACTTGCTAACACAACATACCAAGCAAATCACAACCTTGTTAAGTAAGAACCATTAAACAGGCTAAAACGGGGCAGGAGCAAACCCGAAACCAAAAAATGAAGCGTCGAGGGTGAAACAAAAATAAAAACAAACCTGAACCAAAAAAACATAAGTTGTAAGGGGTCAAAAAACGTGAAATCTGAAATCAATGCATCAATTGATTCATTGGTATATAGAAAAATGACAATAAACCCGTGAAAAAACAACATAACAGGAAAATAGAGCCACCTCATTGAACCACCCTTGGAGAGGGACAACCTCTTGAGAAGTGGAGAGAAATTAAAAAAAGAAAAAAAGAAAAAGAAGCTGGATAAGAAGTAGCTAAGCATGATAGGAGATAAGCAGAAAGAGAAGCAAAAAGTAAAGGAAAGAAATCGCAAAGAAAGAAAAGAACCAAAGAGATTGGCCAATAGTCTGGGAAAAGAAGAGAAACCAAAATCCCAGTGCAGCAAACATCCGCTTCAGTAGAGAACACACTCCTACACCCTGAAAAAAAAAATAATCTACAAATAAGAGTAAAAATGCACAATACAAGGATGAACTGAAATCTGAAACAAAGAGAAGAGAGTAACCAGGAAAACATAAAGGAGAACCAAAAAACAAATCAAGGGAGTCGATTGTTGTCATTAAAATTTGGCAAATCCTGTAGGAAAAGAAAGCAAACAGAAATATAAATCCAAGCTAAAGGTGTAGCACAACCAATCCAATAAGCAAAAAAGGGGGGAAAAAGGCAAAGACCAAAGGAAGCACAGTCAATTTTGATGGAGAATATTAGAAGGAAGCAAAATCGAATAAAAGGGTTGGGAAAAAAAACTGCGAAGGACACAGCCTAAACCAAGGTGGCAAAAACTTCAAAGAAAATGAAACGAATTAAAAAAAACAAACAAAAGAAGATGGCATCATTACATAAACTAAGCTCGGCATTATTACATAATAATATCATAGTCTCTGACAATTGATACAAAGACAGAAGTTCTCTCATGACTGAAATAAGGAGTAGAGTCCTAGAAAAATGGTTCAATAGTCATAAATGTTAAAGTTTGGTACCAAAACTGGAATAGGATTACTTAGTAGTAATCTACTATATTGCTATTTATCTGTTAGCTGATAGTATTATCTAGATTAGGATGTTTCTTTCAATTCATTTGTTTAAGCTTATCTAGGATTAGACTATCTTGTTATACAACTCCTTTGATAAAGGAGAACATAGTTGGTACGTTACTTTAGTGTTTCATTTTTCTGTAATGTTTGTTTCCTTCTATAAATAAAACATTGGGGATGGCAGTAACCAACAGAGATATTTTATGCTCCTTGTTCTTCAATTGTAAAGTCTTTGTTCTTTGTTCTTTGTTCTTTGTTCTTTTTCTCAGTTCATAAACATTAGTCTGTTCTTTATATATCAGTTTTTTACAACAATTGGTATCAGAGCTCCTCTGATCTTTGAAGGGTTTGTGAGTGAAAACACGAGAGAATAGTAAGGTTAAATCAAAGCTTTCTGCTTTGAAGGGTTTGTGAGTGAAACATGAGAGATTAAGTGAGTTTTTTTTAGCAATGGATTTAGCAAATTTTTCAGCAAAAACACCAGTGTTCACAGGGTAGAATTATGGTGTGTGGGCTGTAAAAATGGAAACATATCTCAAAGCTTTTGACTTGTGAGAGATAGTGGAGAGTGATAGGCAACCCATTCCACTAGGAAACAATCCTACGATTGCACAGATGAAATTTTTCAATGAAGAAAAGGCAAAGTGATTCAAAGCTCTTACCTGTCTTCATAATGTTGTGAGTGAAGAAATCTTCACAAGGATTATGGCTTGTAAATCTACCAAAAAAACATGGGATAAATTAAAAGCAGAATTTCATGGTGATGAGAAGTCAAGAAAGATGCAAGTTTTAAATCTCAGAATGCAGTTTGAAGGTCTAAAGATGAGAGAAATCGATACCATCAAAGACTTCTCTTCTCAAATCTCAAAACTTGTGAATCAAGTGAGACTTTTGGGAGAAGATTTTCCATATTCAAGAATAGTAGAGAAAGTTCTAGTAAGTTTACCAGAGAAATTTGAACATAAAATTTGCTCTTTAAAAGATTCTAAAGATTTCTCAGAAATGAGTCTGCAAGAACTGGTAAATGCATTGCAAGCTGTGGAGCAAAGACAAGAAGGAACAAGTGAAGAGGCTCTTGTTGCAGTTTACAAGGAGAAGAGTCGGGCTAAGAATTTTTACAGAAACAATCAAGAAGAAAAAATAGAAAAAGGGAGAGGTTGGCAATCTAATAACTGGCAACAGAACAACAACAACATCTTCACTGAAGGGAAAGAGAAGAAAGAACATTTTCCTGCTTGCAAATTCTTTCAGAAAATAAATCATCTTGAAGTCTGGTGTTGGCTCAAGAATGCACAATGCCGAAACTGCAAGCAATTTGGTCACATCCAAAGATTCTGCAAAAATAAAGCAGAAACTGTAAAACAAGCTCAAGTAGCCGAGAGTTCAGAAGTGGATGAAGATCTTTTATTCATGGCTACAATACAGGAGATGTGTAACACAACCAAGGTAAATGACTCATCATGGTTTATTGATAGTGGCTGCATTAATCACATGACTGCAGATATGAGCTTATTCAAAGATTTGGATAAAGTTATTTATCTAGAGTTAGAATTGGCAATGGAGACTATGTGAAGGTTGAAGGAAAAGGAGCAATTGAAGTAGAAACAATGTCAGGTATAAAAACTCTTAAAAATGTTCTTTATGTACCTAAGATCAATCAAAATCTAGTTAGTGTGGGACAATTAATTGAATCTGGTTACTCAATATTCTTTAATGATGGAGTATGTGATATTAAAGATAAAAATGGAGTGCTACTGCTTTCTGCAAAAAAGATGAACAGAAGTTTTAATGTTGATTGGAGAGAAGTATGTTTGAATGCTAACACTTATGAGAACAATGGATCTGTTCTTTGGCACAAATGATTGGGGCACTTCAATTATACAACTTTAAAGAGAATGACTGACCTACAGATGACCTACGGGTTACCAGATATACAGGAACAAAAGAGCATTTGTGAAGCCTGTCAGTTAGGAAAATAAACTAGAGTTGTTTTTCCTGACAATGCATTCAGAGCACTGTCAAAACTCCAGCTTGTACATACAGATGTGTGTGGGCTGATGCATAATGAATCATTGAATGGTTCAAAGTATTTTCTTCTATTTGTTGATGATTATAGTAAATTATGCTGGATTTACTTTTTGAAATCAAAATCTTATGTGTTTGCTGAGTTTGTTAAATTCAAAGCAACAGTTGAACTAGAAACAAGAAACAGGTTTGAAGATCTGAGGGGAAGAATTGGAATGTGTAGCTTTGGAACCAAGGAGGAGTGTTGAAGTTTGGTACCAAAGCTGGAACAGGATTACTTAGTAGTAATCTATTGCATTGCTATCTATCTGTTAGCTGATAGCATTATCTAAATTAAGATGTTTCTTTGAATTCATTTGTTTAAGCTTATCTAGGATTAAACTATCTTGTTATACAATTCATTTGATAAAGGAGAACATAGCTGGTACGTTTCTTTAGTGTTTCATTTTTCTGTAATGTTTGTTTTCTTCTATAAATAAAATATTGGGGATGGCAATAACCAATTGAGATATTTTATGCTCCTTATTCTTCAACTGTAAAGTCTTTGTTCTTTGTTCTTTGTTTTTTTTCTCAGTTCATAAACATTAGTCTGTTTTTTATATATCAGTTTTTTATAATAATAAACACATAAGAAGTTCAATAAAACAAATCTTAATTACACCAAGAAAGAAGTTAAATAAAAAATAGAGAACGTTTCTTGTTAAAAAAACACTGTGGGTAGTGCCAACGGTATGGAAGCTGGTTAGAGGATATAATCCTGCAATTAAAACCATTCACCGTGAGGTTACGCGGCCAACAGGCTTTCCCTCCTCCATTTAGCAAACTTCTCCATGTTATTTCTGATGCGATCTGTTCTCAGGATCTCCAAGTTGAATTTCCCATGAATATCTCCGGAAATGCTCGCAACGAAGGATTGTTTGATGTCTTTGAGCATGTCGACAACTTGTTTCATATTTAACCTGTGAGCAGGTGACTCTGAACAGCACAATTGAGCCAATCTCATAATGAGCGACAAACATGTAATTTTTGCATCAAAATATTCTTCCTCATTCTCCATCAAACATGGATCGATTACTCTGGCTATGTGATTTTGTACCAATGACTCCTCCACCCAATTCTTCAAGCTTATTTCTCCATAAAACATTTCATCCGTCGGCTTCTTTCCCGTGAAAGTTTCCATAACCAAGATGCCAAAACTATAGACATCAGATTTTTCAGAAACAGTTCCATACAGTCCACATTCTGCATGTAAAATTAGAGTTAACTGTAGAATCTGATGACGTTACAGGGCTGTTGTTCAAAAAATTAAATCTATTTAAAAGGTTAACAAAACACTATAAGCTCATGCTTGCCCGAGAGGTGAGGTAAATATGATTGGTTTGATCTACATGGAATAGGTTTGTGAATAATGTGTGTGTAACAAGACTATCAAGAAGCATTACCTGGTGCCACATAACCAATTGTGCACAAAAACTTGCTTTGTTTAGCAGAACCCTGTTCATCTGGATCTAGAATCATGGAAATGCTATAATCACTAACGCGTGCGATCATATCTTCGTCTAGTAGGATGTTGCTTGGCTTTAAATCACAGTGAATAATAGTCCTCAAACAATCGTAATGGAGGTGTTTGATTGCTGCTGCAGTGTCGATCATCACGTCTAGTCTTTGTAGGATATCCAAGTGGTAATTGTGAGTATGAAGCCACTTTTCAAGGCTGCCATTAACCATGTACTCCATCACCAAGGCTTTAAAATTAATACCATTCAAGCTGCAGAAAATGGTGATAAGATTCGGATGAATGGCATTACACATTACTTCATACTCGACATCGAAACTGCTCGAACTTCTTTCATCTTCCACATCGAAAACCTTTATGGCAACTACCTTTCCATCACTTAGCGTCCCTTTGTATACTGTACCGAAGTTCCCAGAGCCAATTACGTTGCCTTCATCAAACCCATCTGTTGCAAGCCGAAGTTCTCGGCATGTATATCTTCCATAAGTAATTATGTTTGTGCTTGAGGGCATGTTCCTTTTCGGACATCTTAAGAATAGGATTGTGTATAATGCCACCACAACTAGTGTTATTGGCAAAATCAATTTTATAAAGAACATGAGGTTTTTGGCTGATCCCCTGTGACCAATTTTGCAAGGTGGAACTTGTAGGCGTGGTGCGCCGCAAAGTCCATTGTTCATCATGTATGACTGAGCTGAGAAGTTTCTGAAAGGTCCCTCACTAGGAATTTCTCCCTCTAGTCCATTGAAAGACACATTAAAATATTTGAGATGCAAGAGTGTCTCTAAGGACTTGGGAATAAGTCCAGAAAGACTGTTATGAGAGAGATCCAAGAACTCCAAGCTTACTGCAAAACTAAGTGACCCAGGAATAGGACCTTGCAATCTATTTGTAGCCAAGGAGAGATAAGCTAGATTCTTAAGGTCCCATGTGCTGTTTGGAATTTGACCTGATAACTGATTCCTTGACAAATCAATTTCTTCCGCGACCATCAGTTGTCTGAATACTAACGGGAGAGACCCACTGAGAAAGTTTGACGACAGGTTGAGAACCAAAATACCTGCAAGGTTCCCCAAGGACAAGGGTATTGTGGAAGTGAAGTTATTGGAGCTTAAGTTGAGATGTCTTAAAGTTGTCAGATTACCCAAGCATTCAGGGATAGATCCGGAAAGCTTATTACCACCCAAGGATAAGTCAAACAAGCTGTCCGAGTGGCAAAGGTTATCTGTGATATTTCCCTCTAGTTGATTACCTTGGAGATCCAAAAGTTGGAGATTTGTCAATCTTTCAGTTGTAGTTGGAACTACACTGGCCAGTTCGTTGTTTGCCAAGCTCAAAGCTATCAGGCTGCTTAAATTGCCGATTGTATTAGGAATGTTCCCCTTAAGGTTGCAATCGTCTGCCCAAAACTGTTCAAGTGAGGAAGAGAGATTTCCAAAGGAAATTGGAAGGGTGGTATTGAGGGGATTAACTGACAAATATATCCTTCTCAGATTCTTGCAATTTCCCAATGCAGAGAGAATACTTAACTGTGGTGTAGAAGACTCGCTCGTCAAATGATTGTTGGCTAGATTGAGCACTTGAAGTTGTCTCAGGTTACCAATTGTCCCAGGAATAAGACCAGTAAATGAATTGTTGGATAAGTCCACGACAGCGAGAGTAGATGCATTAGAGATGGAGCTAGGAATTGTTCCCTCGAGTTCATTTCCCCCTAGACGAAGCTCCCTTAGGTTCGGCATGAAAAGGCCCATGGTTGGAGGAAGACTCCCTGAAAGCAAATTTGCATACATCCCAATAACTTCAATTGCCGATATATTGAAGAGCGCGGATGGAACATTGCCAATTAAAGCATTGTCGTCCATTCTCAATGTTTTCAGGTTGGTAAGGCCACCCAATTCAGGTGGTAATACACCTGCCATGATCAGAATATCAAGGCACAATATCAAGTTTTTTTCACTGAAACTCAATAGAACTAGTCAACACAAGGTAAGTTTAGAAAGGGCCAGTTTGGCTTGATCTCACCTGTCAAGTTGTTTTCACTGAAATTTATCTCCTCAATCAATGTACAGTTACCGATAGTTCTTGAAATGCTTCCTGCAAATTCACCAAAATCCATCTTTCTCAAGCACTAAAGAAAATGTCTGGATAAATATATGATGAGAGACTATTAATCAAAGATCAGTATATTGAAGATGCCGGTGAATTTGCAGACATTTTGAGTTTCCTAATAATGTTATGTTTCGAAAGACTAGTCTCATTAACAATGTCCACAGTCATAATCCAGATACAGAGGCTAAAGTACTCTGCCAAGTTCAGAATGGAAACAAGCACTGCACCTAGAGTTGATAGAATAACTGTTGAAGATATTTTCAGAGATAAATTCAATAGGTTCGTAAGCAAATCCCTTGATAAGAAACAAATTTAGAGGGCACTAGTGAATGATTGTCTGTTCAGGGACATAGTGAGCCATGACCCTGCAGAACAACTAATTGATAAACAGAGTTGGTCAGATTATGGATACAATTTGGCTAGAGAATCAGATATGGCCAATGTGAATAATAAGATCAAACCGTTGACATATCATTTTGTAGTGCACTTTAGTGCATTTACTTAAAGCACGAATATCTCAATAATAGATGTTGAAAGAAGAATTCTGAATTCTGTAAAAGGTTACGAGTCCTATAGTCCTCTTGCAAAGGATTTGACATGAAACACCTTCTGGAGCATAGTTACATAGGATGCATAATGCATCTACTGCAGCATCTATGTCAATGTCTATATCCAACATAATTAAGGACATGCTTAAAAATTAAAAAAGAAATGGCAGGAGCATACCACTGAGTCGATTCCTGGAGAAATAGATCCCTCGTAATTCGGGGAGATGATTGAAAATATCCGTTGGGATTTCACCCGATAGGTGATTGAAACTTAGATCAATTGTATACAGTGAAGATCTGCTGAAGATGCTGGAGGGCATGAAACCATGAAGCTGGTTGTAACTGATATTGATTGTTTGCAATGAGGATATATTCCATAATGATAATGGTAAAGTGCCTAAGAAGTTGGCTTCTAGCAGCAAGCTTTTGAGTTTAGGCAAGGAACCTAAGCTTGGAGGAATGTCTCCGGTGAATGAGTTGAATCCAAAGTCAAGATACTCCAGGTGAAGCAAGTGAGCTAACTCATTAGGTCAGGGATCCATGGAAAGTGTTGTTTTCTAATGGATAGAGAAAGCAAGGAATGAAAGGTTTCCAATCTCTGAGGGGATGTAGCCAGAAAGACTCATGTGAGAAAGATTCAAGCCACTCACTCGGTCGCGCGGAGCACCACAAGTGACACCAATCCAGCTGCATACTGAGGCAGTGGTGACCAATTGTTTGCCAAGACGTTATGAGAATCATTAACAATTTTATCTTTCAAGGCTAGAAGAGAAGTCTGATCGGTGGAATTATTGGTGAGTACCATTCCTACGCAAGCCAGCAGCGAAAAGACTGAGATGAACTCAAGAAAGCAAGTACCCTTCATGGATGTCAGTCTGTCAGTTGAGATAAATATAGAAGTACAGTCTGGAAAAACTAACTGTGGAGGGTAAAATCACAGGCCTTCTGAATACCGACCGATAAGCTATAACTAGTTTAGGAAGCAGAAC